>NC_057810.1:536398297-536399679 GCF_018294505.1 Triticum aestivum | reverse complement strand
GTTGCTTGGTAGTTAAAGGACAATAATTTCATTCTTAGCGTGTTGGTTTTTGAATCATCCTTCTAAGACTGATCGTGCTACCTAGTCCTTATTTTGGTGCACCCTTCGATTGATGAGTTAGGATTTTGTCAAGTCCTCACCCATTTGATCATATCGTCTTGCCCTGAAAAGCAAGATTGATCTCGAGCTTAGTAACATATCGGTGGTTCGTGATTTTCCGAAGATCTTCTCGGAAGTATTACCAGGTTGTCACCTGACCGCTGTGTTGAGCTCGTGATCAAGTTGGTTTCTTGTGAACCACCTTCTCTCCAAGAATCGGTGTTAGATATCCCTGAGCTAGTTGGTTAAGCTAAACGACAACTTGGAGGGTTGGAAGATAAAAGCTTGCCTGACTTAGTTCGTTCCAAAGGGATATTCTTGTGTAGTGTGTGCTGAAGAAAGATGATATCTTCATCGATTGGTCCCTGTGATCAGTTGCTGGACCTATCATTTTTATCTAACCTTTGGTTGGAGTATGGGCTATCATCCAATCAGACCAGAACCAATGATATTCGTAATGTTGTCTTACTCGTGGTTGATCCCTCGAGCATACACCATTATATCTTTTGGGTCTGACCAATGCTATCACTTGTTCACTTAACTATGGAATTCCTTTTAAAAGGAAACCCAGATGAATTGTTGTTGTGCCCATTGACAACATCCTTGTCTTCTCCATAATTTTGCTGAACATTAAGCTAGTGTTGGAAACTTTTGAAAGCATTTGTTCATGCTAGCTCATGAAGCATATGTTCGGATGTAAGAAGTGACTTCCTCTAGTTCATGTGCATTTGATGCAAGTTGCCGCCGTGGACTCGAGAAAGTCAATGTTGCTTCCTCTGGAATCATCGCAAGTCAGTTATGCACATGTGCGAAGAATTCTGTGGTTTGAAGACTTGCAACCTTCAATCTATATGTATCCCTAGCACACCAAGCCACTGATTGATTTGTTCAAGGAGAAGAAGTTCCTTCTTAAGAGTATACCTTATGCAAGGATTTTGATATCCTCGTTGATGGTTCCCCACCTGAACTCGGTAGTGTTTTATTATAAGACTACCACGTGGTCATGCTTGTCTGGGACAACGTGTTCACATGTTTGTAGCAGAACCAGCTCATGTTTTGGAGCTTGCTATCGTAGTTCGCTCCCCGAGAATCTCGCAACGTCATCTCGTCGATTTGTGTTGCAAACTTTCATTTTTCTTTCTAGACTCGATGAGTCTGGAATATCCTGACACCAACCAGATCTGAATCTCAGGCAGATATGATGGTTTGGAACATTTCCCAAGAACTATAATATTGGTCCCTCGATAACCGGTAAAGTGGATGTCGTGGCCAACACACCCCGC
>NC_057810.1:536345854-536396826 GCF_018294505.1 Triticum aestivum | reverse complement strand
TCCATCTAGCAATATAAAATATTCAGAGGAGTTTTTGGCATTGTTTGAATTATTTTTAATTCAAAACAGTGGCAAAAGAATTAAATAAAAGAAAAACAGAACAGAATTAAATAAAACAGAGCAGAAAGCCTACCTGGCCTTACCCGTGCAGCCCACCAGAGCCGGCCCAGCTCCTGTGCTGGTCCAGCACTGTGCGGCCCAGCCCACCTCCTCCTCCCTGTCGCCTTCCTCCTCGCGCCAGTAGGCAGAGGAGGGACTCGGCGCACGCGCCCGAGCTCGCCACGCCACCACCCTGCTCGTCTGCTTCGCCTGAGGCCACCACGACGCCTCGCGCCTTCTCCTCGGCGCCGCCTCGACCCTGGAACCCTCCCGCTCACTCCCTCGTCCCCATCTCTCCTCTGTTCCCTCTCTCTCGCCCGGACCGAACGGAGCCGCCGCCACCGACAAGCTTCCTCGCGGCCACCGCCACCCCCTCTCCTCCCCGACACGCTCCTGAGCTCCGCAGTGCCTCCCTCGACCTCCCCGTCGGCTCACGCGACCGGAGAAGCCCCGAAGCGCCGTCCCGACGTTTTCCCCCTCCTCGGCCACCGAGGACCGCCGCTGTCGATTCGCCGCCTCCGACGCCTCCCCGAGCTCCTCGAGGCCACCGTCGCAACCCCTGTGAGCTCCGCCACCGTTTCCCCCTCTTTCCCTCTTCGTTTGATTGCCGTAGCCGTCGCCCCCTTGATGACCGAAACCCGCCGCCGCCTGTGATCGCCGCCGACGTGCCTCCGGCCACCTAGTGGCCCGGCTGTCGTGCTCAGCTTCCTCCCCGCGCTGCCTAGAACACGTAGGTGCCTCGCATGAGCCTCCCCGGCCACCGTAGCGTCGACCCCGAGCTCGCCCGAGCTCCGGCGACCGCCACGGTCGATGCCGGTGACGACTCCGGCCATCTTAGGCCCAGCCGCTGCCACTACTCGACGCGGACGAGTGCCTGCGTCACGTAGACGCCCTCCGCCGACCATTTGGTCGCCGGAGGAGGGAAACCGCACCCCTCCGCCGTCTCTGGCTCCGCCGGCGACGAGCCGCGGGTCAACTCCGGCGAGTTGACCCAGGTTTGACCTTCCCCGTGTGTCACTGACGTGTGGGCCACCCCCCTGACATTTTAGTGTTATTAGTTTAACACTAATTAACCTAGGTTAGTTAGCTGATTAGTCGCTGACCAGTGGGCCCCGGCCCCACAAACAGTTTAGTTAGAATTAACTTAAGGCTAATTAACTTGGTTAATTAGTTGTGTCACTGACCAGTGGACCCCACTGGTCAGGTTTGACCTGAACCTGCCCTGTTGACCTGATGACGTCAAGGTGATGTCATGCTGACGCATTAAATGATTTTCTGGATTTAAAATAATTCAGGAAATTCCAGAAAATACCCAAAACTTCTAAAAATCATAGAAAATTAACCGTAGCTCCAAATTAAATAATTTATATATGAAAAATTATCAGAAAAATTCAAGGAATCCATCTGTACCATTTTCATGCATGTTAGAACAACTTATAGCTGCTGTTTAGCACAAATCAAATAAAGGGCATTTAAATAATCACATATGGAGTTTGAATTTGAATCTTGTATTCAAACCAAATTCATTTAATCTGTTGCTAGTTGCATTGGCTCAAAACACATTCATTTTGCCATGTCATGATCATGCATCATATTGTGCATTGCATTGATTGTGTTCCCTTCTGTGTTGCCGGTATTTGTCCCCTCTCGATAGACGTGATACCGATGATGTGATCGTTGACACTGATGAAGACTCAATGTTATCTTCAGAAGTGCCAGGCAAGCAAAACCCCCTTGTTCATTCCGATACAATCCTACTCTCTCGCTCCTGCTCTCTTTTACTGCATTAGGACAACAACGACATATTTGTTACCTGCTGCGGTAGCTGAACCCCTTTATCCTTTGCATGACCTGTCATTGCCACAGTAAATAGATGAAACCCACTAGCATGAGTAGGAGTTGTTTGAGCCCTGTTGTGCCTACTCATTCATGTTTGTTTGTCATGCCTGCTACTGCTTAGAGTTGAGTCAGGTCTGATTCATCGGGGATGAATCAGAGGTGTGTGAACATGTCCTACTGTGTGTGAGCTAAGTGTGTGAACACGATTTGGTAAAAGGTGTCGGTGAGAGGCCATGTAGGAGTACATGGTGGGTTGTCTCATTGCAGCCGTCCTCAGGAACTGAGTTTTGTGTTTGTGATCCATGATTTAGCTACTACCATACATTGGGCCCTGAAATATGACCCCGCTCGACTTCTTATTCACCCTAGTCCTCTGTCCAGGAGTTGCAAGTAGTTTCTGGTGTTTGTAGCTTACTGGAGGCCGTGGACAGCGCTGACCGTAGGGGTGGGCTGTGATGCGGTAGGTACGTGACACGGTGTACCGGATGCCCGTTTGGTATCTCGGGAACCCTGTTCACATCGTTTGGGGCTGTGAGCGAAACTCCGGCCGGATCTCCTCATGGATGGAACCCGAATAGGTGATAAACCTGGACTAGAGACTTGAGTGTTTAGGTAGGTCGTGGTCTACACCCACGTCAGCTTTCGCTTGAAGTCTGCCGAGCACATGTCGTGTGCAGACGCTAAGTGGTGGAAACATGTATGAAGAAGTACACCCCTGCAGGGTTAACATCATCTATTCGAATAGCCGTGTCCGCGGAAAAGGACTTCTGGGTTGCTTATATCAGTTCATAGACAAGTGAAAGTGGATACTTTAAAATGCGCAAGATAAGCGTGAGTGCTATGGATGGCGTTCTCGTAGGGAGACGGGAGCGGATCCATAGTGGTGTATTGATATGGTGAATATGTGGACTCGTGTGCGCCACCTCAAAAGAGTCGCTTGCAGTCGTAGTTTAGGATAGCCACCGAGTCAAAGCTGGCTTGCTGCAGTTAAACCCCACCATCCCCTTTGTTGATAATGATGCATATGTAGTTAGTTCTGATGTAAGTCTTGCTGGGTACATTTGTACTCACGTTTGCTCATTTTATATTTTTGCAGAGAGATTTCGGTCTCGCTAGTAGTACCGCGTGGACTTCGACGTTTAGCTTGTTACCTCAGCTACGATCTTGTGCCCTCGGCAGGATCTGATAGATAGTCAGGCTTCTCAGCCTCTTTCATTTATAGATGTCTGTACCCAGACATGATAGCTTCCGCTTGTGCTTTGATTTGTATGCTCTGAACGTTGGGTCATGAGACCCCTGTTTGTAATATCTCGCTCCTCGGAGCCTATTGAATAAATTACTTGAGTCGTAGAGTCATGTTGTGATGCCATGTTGTGTTTGCACATATCGAGCATATTGTGTGTATGTTATTGAAATGCTTGGTATGTGTGGGATCTGACTATCTAGTTGTTCATCTTTAGTAGCCTCTCTTATTGGGAAATGTCTCCTAGTGTTTCCACCGAGCCATGGTAGCTTGCTACTGCTCCGAAACACTTAGGCTGGCCGGCATGTGTCCTTCTTCGTTCCTGTGTCTGTCCCTTCGGGGAAATGTCACGCGATGAATACCGGAGTCCTGTTAGCCCGCTACAGCCCGGTTCACCGGAGTCCTGCTAGCCCAGTGCTACAGCCTGGATTCACTCGCTGATGACCGACACGTTCGATGCTGGGTCATGGATGCCTGTCCCTGTAAGTCTGTGCCACTTTGGGTTTACGACTAGCCATGTCAGCCCCGGGCTCCTTATCATATGGATGCTAGCGACACTGTCATATACGTGTGCCAAAAGGCGCAAACGGTCCCGGGCAAAGGTAAGGCGACACCCGTGGGAATACCGTGCGTGAGGCCGCAAAGTGATATGAGGTGTTACATGCTAGATCGATGTGGCATTGAGTCGGGGTCCTGACAGCGTTGGTATCAGAGCTTGACTGCCTGTAGGATTATCAAGCCAAACTGGTCGAAGTTGAGTCTAGAAATTCTTTAGTTATATAAGGGAATTGATTGTGGGATGGAACGTAAGGCTCTTTTTACTCCTTATACCTTATGCCTTCTGATCTGAGTCATCATCTTCTCTTCTACGGGGATTAAGAACTAGGCTATCTCTTCTTTCTATCAGGATCACGTGTTACTAATCCGTAGACTTATAGAATTGTTGGAATTAAGCCTCGTTTCAGCTCCTATTACTTCCGTATGTTAATCGTTGATCTTGAAACCTTGATATTGTGTTTCTGGGTGGTTATGCCACCATTTTTGTGAATGTCTCAAACCTTTTTTTTAGCATTTACAGCCGTTACGCTGTCCGAGTCATCTCAGGTCTCTAAACAGTCTGATGCACTTGCAAATTCCTTCCTCCCGTTTCAATGTTCCTTTGGGCCAGATTAACCACACTAATTAGTGAGTTGAGGTACTCTGTTACCTTGACATATATGTTGGAGATATTATTATGACCCTAGGTGTCTTAGGGGATCATCTAGTAATTAAGCCATGATTTGTGTTCCCAGTGTGAAGATTCTGGCCTTTATTATCGAAAGCATCCTGTGATGCCATTTAGTTAGTAGGCATTCTGTCCCTGGGTTCTTGAACCCGAGATTCACTCTACCTACTTCATGTTGATAGTAATTGCTAGTGCCTTCAGGATATTAGTAACCTTTGCGATAGTCCTTGAAGTCCGTGGTATCTTCTTCTTCCAAATACCATGAACTACTTATGGCAGAAGTTCCTCGTTGAACTGAAATATCACAACAGGATTATTCTTGAGGAGTTCTCCATTCATAAATCGTGACTCTGCCAGTTCTACCTTTCTGCATGGGTTATCCGGAAGAAATATGTTGAACTTGGTTCGACATACTAATCTATGCATCCACAACTCAGAAAATTATATGTTCCTTTGAGTTGTTCTCTTTAGTTGCATTCTGACCTTCGTCTATCAATTGATAGTCAAGAGTATGCGTGCGTTCGTTTATCGATGCCTATTACTCTTGTGGTCCGTCAAGCCATTCTATCGCAGAATGACTAGGAGAAACAAACTCCAGTACCTCTTCCATATCCAGGATTGGGTCAAAGAAGTTGTGCTCCGCAGATCAAATTGCTAATCCAGCTTTTGTTCTGTTCTACCTTGGAGTATTACCATCTTTATATCGGGATTGTTATAGGAATTGCACACCATCCTATGAACTCTTGGTACAGTGATACTTCTTGCCATCATTAGTCATTCCTCGGTCTTCGTGTTGATGCAATCGGAATACCGACAAATGAATTGTGATGTGTGAAATCAATACGCCTAGCAACCTCGTTGCTGGGTAGTTAAAGGACAATAATTTCATTCTTAGTGTGTTGGTTATTGAATCATCATTCTAAGATTGATCGTGCTACCTAGTCCATTCTCCTGGTTCACTCCTCGATCGATGAGTTAGGATTATTTCAAATCCTTGCTCTATTGATCATATTGTCTTGCCCTGAAAAGCAAGATTGTTCTCGAGCTTAGTAACATACCGGTGGTTCGTGATTTTCTGAATATCTTCTCAGAAGTATTACCAGGTTGTCACCTGACCGCTATGTTGAGTTCGTGATCAAGTTGGTTTATTCCTGTAAACCACCCCTTCTCCAAGAATCCGTGTTGGATACCCTGAGCTAGTTGGATAAGCTAAACAACAACTTGGAGAGTTGGAAGATAAAAGCTTGTCTGACTTAGTTCATGTTAAGGGATATCTTTTTGTGTGTGTGTGTGTGTTGAAGAAAGATGATATCTTCATCAATTGGTCCTCGTGAACAATTGTTGGATCTATTATCTTACCCAAACCTTTGATTGAGTATGGGCTATCATCCAATCAGACCAGAACCAACGATATTCATAATGTTGTCTTACTCGTGGTTGATCCCTCGAGCATACACCATTATATCTTTTGGGTCTGACGAATGCTATCACTTGTTCACTTAACTATGGAATTCCTTTTAAAAGGAAACTCAGATGAATTGTTGCTATGCCCATTGACAACATCCTTGTCTTCTCCATAATTTTGCTGAACATTAAGCTAGTGTTGGAAACTTTTGAAAGCATTTGTTCATGCTAGCTCATGAACCATATGTTCGGATGTAAGAAGTGACTTCCTCTAGTTCGTGTGCATTTGATGCAGGGTGCCGCCGTGAACTCGAGAAAGTCAATGTTGCTTCCTCTGGAATCATCGCAAGTCAGTCATGCACATGTGCGAAGAATTCTGTGGTTTGAAGACTTGCAACCTTCAATCTATATGTATCCCTAGCACACCAAGCCACTGATTGATTTGTTCAAGGAGAAGAAGTTCCTTCTTAAGAGTATACCTTATGCAAGGATTTTGATATCCTCGTTGATGGTTCCCCACCTGAACTCGGTAGTGTTTTATTATAAGACTACCACGTGGTCATGCTTGTCTGGGACAACGTGTTCACATGTTTGTAGCAGAACCAGCTCATGTTTTGGAGCTTACTATCGTAGTTCATTTCCCGAGAATCTCGCAACGTCATCTCGTCGATTTGTGTTGCAAACTTTCATTTTTCTTTCTAGACTTGATGAGTCTGGGATATCCTGACACCAACCAGATCTGAATCTCAGGCAGATATGATGGTTGGAACATTCTCCAAGAACTATAATATTGGTCCCTCGATAACCGGTAAAGTGGATGTCGTGGCCAACACACCCAGCCGGAAGACCTGTTATTATAATATCTTGATTGAGGAAGTTGGCCACCTCCCCATAGGGATTTCGTAGGATTTACTCCCTAGTTGCCCCTATGGATTTTGAGATCCCGAAGTCTGACCTTTTACTTGATGTCCTAGATACCAGACCATTTCTATGAATGGGTTACACTAGCACATCAAGGAGAACATTAGAAGCGGAGTGCTAAATGTTTCTCGGTCGATCATCCAGATTTTGTTTCCTTGGCCTCGCTAAGATGAAATCTGAGAAGGTGTTATCTTTCTTTGCATCTACATCCTCCATCATCATTCATCATGGTAGCAAGTTGTGTTGCCGGACCCTTGACACGGATGTTGGTAAAACCTTGATGAATATGGAAATGCTCAAGTTCTTGAGAGCACGCACAAGCGTTACGTGTTATCATCGGCTCTAACTGGGATTACTCTCAGTTTCCTCGGCAATGCTATGACCTCTTCAAACAGTGAATTCACTCCCTATTGTTGGGTTCTTCCCCAGTTACCAGAATCATTCCTAGCATTTGCATTTTGTTCCTAGCTTGCACCGCCAATGTGCCATTCTACCATGGGTCTCTTCCATTTCCGGTGATAAGCAAATTCATCCATTACGTTGTCTTCAACAAGGTAATCCACATCATCCAAGTCCGAGTATGCCATTCTACCGACCCCCTCCAAACGATCGCTCAAGAATTGCCTTAGGCTGGTTTAAAGAGTTTCAATGATCTCTGAATCAAAAGTAATTCTTTTTGCCACTTAAGGGGATATCTCTACGAGTCACCTTCCCTAAGGTGTATCGTTATGGTATCATGGCAACTCAACTCCTCGCTACGTTGACAATCGTTTACCACCTTCTTAGGTATGAAATTGTTGTCTACCTAGTGAACCTTCGTCATCCGTTTCTTCCACCCCTATTGATGTGTATCTCGTGTCTCAACCCGAAAGATGGTTCTATGTCTCATTCCGTAAGTTAATCTTGAGTTGTTCGATCTTCGAGGAGATCGACCCTTCTAGAGTCTCCTTCTTCCCCCCCCCCTGTCATGTTGACAGGATTTCTCAGAGCAAGACGACAAGACAAAGATGGTGTTCAAATCAACGTTCATTTGAAGTGCACCCTGGATCGTGAACATTATACTAGTTGCGTTTCCCCTTCACCTTACCCTACGCTTGAATCTCGAGACGAGATTCTTGTTTAGTGGGGGTGAGTTGTCACATCCCTGGTCCTGTTATGCATTAGGCTAGACCTCATGTGAGCTTCATGTTTTAATTCAAATGAAATTTGAATTGAGGAATTTTCAAAGCCTCAGAATCCTTTAAAAAAAATGATCAAGATAAAAATTGCTTCAAATAAGTCCAAGAAAATGTTCTTGTTATCCTCTGGAAATATTGGCAAGAGGTAAAATCCAAACCAATATTTTCGGTATCTCAGAAACATTTATTTTGGGTATTTGAATTAAATCAATAGCTATTTGAATTGGACTTATATCTACTGTTAAATAAATATAGGTCCAATAATTCTGAAATATTTTTGTGGAGCATTGTTTTAATTCTTTTTAGCTCCTAAAAATATTGTCAGAAGCAAAATAAATTGAATTGGTTTCAAAACCAAATTCAAAACAAACCTGCAAAATAGAAAACAGAATTAAAACAAAACAGAGAGAAAAAAATAAAAAGAATAGAAGCCTACCTGGGCCACTTACCTGTAGCCGGCCCAGCTGGCCAGCTCCTCCCGCTGGCCCAGCCCACCGCCGCCTCCCTTCCCTGTCGCCTTCCTCCTCGCGCCAGTAGGCAGAGGAGGGACACGGCGCGCGCGCCCGAGCTCGCCACGCCACCACCCTGCTCGTCTGCATCGCCTGGCCACCGCGACGCTGCGCGTCATCTCCTCGGCGCCGCCCCGACCCCCCTGGACCCCCTCGCTCTCTCCCTCTCCCTTGTATCTCTCCTCTGCTTCCTCTCTCTCTCACTCGCCGAGCGCAGCCGCAGCCGCGCCACCGTAACGTCGCGGCCACCGTCTCCCCCTCGACCCCTCGCTGTGCTTGCGAGCTCCGCCTCGACCCTCTCTTCCTCCCCACCGATCCACGGCCCTCCGGAAACCCTGCATCGCCGCCCACGTCGCCGTTCCCCTCCTCGGCCACCGGAGATCGTCGCCGTCGATTCGCTGCACTCCGGCCGCCCCCGAGCCCACTAACCCTCCCTACAGCTCCGCGGTGAGCCTCCGTGCAGAACCCCTCTCTCTCCCCTCGCGTTTGCAAGCTCTAGGCCATAGCTCCGCCGCGGCCGAACTCCGGCCGCCGCTGACCTCGTCACCGCCGTCACTACAGCCGCTTGAGCTCGTCTCGGAGCGTGTCACCGCACTCAGGAAGCCACCAGGAGCCTAACGCATATCCTAACTCGCCCTCCCGTGCACCACAGCGCCAACCCCGCACTCACCGAACTCCGGCGCTGCCGCGAGCTCCGTTCCGACGAGCCCCGGCGTCCCCGCAGCCTCCCACCTACCCCATCAGATGCGGGAGAGCCCGGGCTACGCCCCGGTGCCCTCAGCGCGCGAATCCGATGCCCCTAGCGCAAGTCCGGCGTGCCCCGCCGTGCTCTGTGGTCACCGCCGGCCAAACTCCGGCGGGCCGATGTGGCCACTTAGTTAGGGGCTAATCACCCTATGAGCCACTGCCATGTGGGCCCCGAGCCTAATTAGGTTAGTTTAATTTTTCTGTTTAGATTAGTGCTAATCTGTGGACCCCATGTGTCAGATTTTGACTTAGTCAAGTCAACGTTGACCGGTCCCACCTGTCAGTGAGTGAAACAGCCCTGTGTCACTGACGTGTGGCCCCCACACGTCAGGTTTGACCAGCAGCAGCGTCTGTTGACCTGCTGACGTCACGGTGACGCACTGCTGACGTAGTAAATGTTTCTGGAATTTAAATAATTCTTAAATGATTTATTAATTCCAGAAAATGCCTAAAACTTCTAAAAATCATAGAAAATTAACCGTAACTCCAAATTAAATAAATTATATATGAAAAATTATCAGAAAAATTCAAGGAATCCATCTGTACCATTTTCATGCATGTTAGAACAACTTATAGGTGCTGTTTAGCACAAATCAATTAAATGGCATTTGAATAATCACATATGGAGTTTGAATTTGAATCTTGTATTCAAACCAACTTCATTTAATCTGTTGCTAGTTGCATTGGCTCAAAACACATTCATTTTGCCATGTCATGATCATGCATCATATTGTGCATTGCATTGATTGTGTTCCCTTCTGTGTTGCCGGTATTTGTCCCCTCTCGATAGACGTGATACCGATGATGTGATCGTTGACACTGATGAAGACTCAATGTTATCTTCAGAAGTGCCAGGCAAGCAAAACCCCCTTGTTCATTCCGATACAATCCTACTCTCTCGCTCCTGCTCTCTTTTACTGCATTAGGACAACAACGACATATTTGTTACCTGCTGCGGTAGCTGAACCCCTTTATCCTTTGCATGACCTGTCATTGCCACAGTAAATAGATGAAACCCACTAGCATGAGTAGGAGTTGTTTGAGCCCTGTTGTGCCTACTCATTCATGTTTGTTTGTCATGCCTGCTACTGCTTAGAGTTGAGTCAGGTCTGATTCATCGGGGATGAATCAGAGGTGTGTGAACATGTCCTACTGTGTGTGAGCTAAGTGTGTGAACACGATTTGGTAAAAGGTGTCGGTGAGAGGCCATGTAGGAGTACATGGTGGGTTGTCTCATTGCAGCCGTCCTCAGGAACTGAGTTTTGTGTTTGTGATCCATGATTTAGCTACTACCATACATTGGGCCCTGAAATATGACCCCGCTCGACTTCTTATTCACCCTAGTCCTCTGTCCAGGAGTTGCAAGTAGTTTCTGGTGTTTGTAGCTTACTGGAGGCCGTGGACAGCGCTGACCGTAGGGGTGGGCTGTGATGCGGTAGGTACGTGACACGGTGTACCGGATGCCCGTTTGGTATCTCGGGAACCCTGTTCACATCGTTTGGGGCTGTGAGCGAAACTCCGGCCGGATCTCCTCATGGATGGAACCCGAATAGGTGATAAACCTGGACTAGAGACTTGAGTGTTTAGGTAGGTCGTGGTCTACACCCACGTCAGCTTTCGCTTGAAGTCTGCCGAGCACATGTCGTGTGCAGACGCTAAGTGGTGGAAACATGTATGAAGAAGTACACCCCTGCAGGGTTAACATCATCTATTCGAATAGCCGTGTCCGCGGAAAAGGACTTCTGGGTTGCTTATATCAGTTCATAGACAAGTGAAAGTGGATACTTTAAAATGCGCAAGATAAGCGTGAGTGCTATGGATGGCGTTCTCGTAGGGAGACGGGAGCGGATCCATAGTGGTGTATTGATATGGTGAATATGTGGACTCGTGTGCGCCACCTCAAAAGAGTCGCTTGCAGTCGTAGTTTAGGATAGCCACCGAGTCAAAGCTGGCTTGCTGCAGTTAAACCCCACCATCCCCTTTGTTGATAATGATGCATATGTAGTTAGTTCTGATGTAAGTCTTGCTGGGTACATTTGTACTCACGTTTGCTCATTTTATATTTTTGCAGAGAGATTTCGGTCTCGCTAGTAGTACCGCGTGGACTTCGACGTTTAGCTTGTTACCTCAGCTACGATCTTGTGCCCTCGGCAGGATCTGATAGATAGTCAGGCTTCTCAGCCTCTTTCATTTATAGATGTCTGTACCCAGACATGATAGCTTCCGCTTGTGCTTTGATTTGTATGCTCTGAATGTTGGGTCATGAGACCCCTGTTTGTAATATCTCGCTCCTCGGAGCCTATTGAATAAATTACTTGAGTCGTAGAGTCATGTTGTGATGCCATGTTGTGTTTGCACATATCGAGCATATTGTGTGTATGTTATTGAAATGCTTGGTATGTGTGGGATATGACTATCTAGTTGTTCATCTTTAGTAGCCTCTCTTATCGGGAAATGTCTCCTAGTGTTTCCACCGAGCCATGGTAGCTTGCTACTGCTCCGGAACACTTAGGCTGGCCGGCATGTGTCCTTCTTCGTTCCTGTGTCTGTCCCTTCGGGGAAATGTCACGCGATGAATACCGGAGTCCTGTTAGCCCGCTACAGCCCGGTTCACCGGAGTCCTGCTAGCCCAGTGCTACAGCCTGGATTCACTCGCTGATGACCGACACGTTCGATGCTGGGTCATGGATGCCTGTCCCTGTAAGTCTGTGCCACTTTGGGTTTACGACTAGCCATGTCAGCCCCGGGCTCCTTATCATATGGATGCTAGCGACACTGTCATATACGTGTGCCAAAAGGCGCAAACGGTCCCGGGCAAAGGTAAGGCGACACCCGTGGGAATACCATGCGTGAGGCCGCAAAGTGATATGAGGTGTTACATGCTAGATCGATGTGGCATTGAGTCGGGGTCCTGACAGAATATGAGATTGCCCATTGACTAGCCTGGCCTCGGTTTATATAAGACACCGAAGGCCTAGGGTTTAGGAGAGTCCTTGTCTTGGGCGCCAAGTCTTGTGGAGTCTTCCTTGTATGCGGCAGGGGTTGTCCGAACTGGCCCATGAGTATACGACCATGGGGGTCCTCGGCCCAATCCAACTGATGGGGACACGACGTGGTGAGTACCACCTAGTACAGGACATCGTCAGTAGCCCCCTGAACCGGTCTTCAAGTTGGGGATGCTCCTCGATTCTTCCGAACTGTTCTTCATCTTCGGTCATCGGTCTTGAAAACTGGTTTAACAAATCTTCTCATCTTCGATCTTGAGGATCGCCGAAGTGCATCCGAAGAGTTTACACATCGGGTGTTCGAGGAGCCCCTTTAAGTTTTCATCCTTTATCAATGCCTTATTATTTTTATGCCACACCTCAGGTTTGGAGTTGTTCCCGGGCGGCAGTGTCCTCTTGCGTCCGAGCTCCAACACCGGATTGCATTCGAGGTATCTTTTGCAGCCGAGCATCAACGCTGGACCACTTCCGAGCTCCAACGCCGGAATGTATCCGAGCTCCACCGCCGGAATGTATCCGAGCTCCACCGCCGGACTGTATCTGAGGAGTATTGCTACAGCCGAGCTCCAACGCTGACCTGCATCCGAGCTCCAATGCCAGACTATGTCCAAGCTCCAATGCCGGACTATATCCAATGTGTCATAGATCACCTTGGTTCAAAAAAGTTGAAGGAGTTTAGCCGAGCTTAATGCCGTAAATGCCCTCTATGGAGCCAGCCACTAGCGTCCGAGCTTTATGCCGGACTGCTTCCGGGGTGTCTATTGTAGTCAAGCACCAACGCCGGATTGTATCCGAGGTGGTGCACCACCTCGGCCATGGGTTGATTTTTATGAATTTAATTCCGAATTATGCAATGTAATCTCTGCCGAGATGTATAGCCAGTAGCCCTCAAGGTGTGTGTTGGCCTAATATCCAGGATGCACCTGAAGGAAAAAATGGAACCGCTGACCCTAGTAGCCCCTGAGACTCAGGTCGATTCATAAAATCAGCCTGAGGATCAATTCCCAGCTCGGCAACATACTTAGGAATAGAAACGCGGTGTGCAAAGTCCTCGAGACTCAGGTTGGGTGCGGCTGACCAACCTGAGGATAATAATCTCCTCCAAAACTATATTGCACTTTAAATTTTCTGCATTGGATTGTCAATGCAGTAGCCCCCGAGACACTGGTCGGGTGGCAACACTAGATCAGGGGATCGATTTACCCCTTTAATATTTGTAAATGATAAGCATGAAGCCCAGTAGCCCCCCGAGCCTTATTGTGGGCACGGGTGGCCGAATTAAGGATCGATATCCATAGTAAAATCATAAATTATGTGTAATGACACTATGTATCCAAGTACTTTATGTCATTAATGCTCGGATCCGCATTGTAAAAAAGTTTATTGATCGAACATCAGCTTCAACCTCCTCTGCCAGCAGCCGAGGAGTGTTTGTCCTACTTTATAGAGCCTTTATGAGGGCAAAGATTTACGGCAAACAAGGCAATCCGGCCATACGGTTTTATAAACAAAGGTACGCAGAGAGGCGTGTTATATTATTGTTTAACATAAGAAACATCGTCCAAAGAAAATAGTCCTGCTATCGGTTCCTTTCTTTGGGTTGTCATGCTAAGCATGATCATGAAACCTCAGCTCCGATCAACGTGGGAGGAAAATACTGAGGATTTAGTTCGGGGAAAGCTTCCAAACTCTGTGGTCTAAATAAACCAAATTTTTACCTCCGTTGCGACCATTTGTAATCTAAAAGTGGCCCATAGTCGGCTTCTACCCCCTTGTAGATGCTATGCAGGGTGTTTCCGCAATAACAAAACAACCCTTAGCCGACGTCTCGGTGCCCGAAGGCGGTTGTGTTGGCGGAAACGAGGCAATCAGATATGCGGGCTTCATAACTTTCACTTAGTCATAGGAGCTTAAAGTTGGGAGGCCAGCAAGTAGCCCCCCGGTTAGTGTTCGGCGACAGCCGAGGTCAAGCCGTAAACACTTTGACCAATGTTATGAACGGCCTGTCATTTAATACAGTCATCGGACTGCTGACCAGTTTATGCTTATTGTGACAGTCAGTTTTCGGCTTTCTCCACTGCGGTGCTTAACCATGCGAGCTGGAAGCACAATCGCATTGGTTCTCCCTTTGCACACCTAGCCGAACAAAGTGGAACATAGGAGGAAAGCACAGGAGCCGGGCAACCCAACTATTGACTGAAGACATCCTTCGAAACTGATGCATATATAGCAATATCTAAGAATTTTTGCCGAATCTCTAAAGGTGTCCGGCGTTGCACTGCGAGACTTATGCGAAAAACACACAAATAGTTGAAAAGTGCCATAGGATTGGAAAACAAAAAAAATGTCAGGAAAAACTCGATGCCCGAACTAGATCAATTGTTCGGTGCCAATCAGAAAATTGGTCTTAGAAAAAAAATTGAGCTTCTGTCGTGCTTTAACATGACACATCCTATCTCAAGACTTCAAGCGGGTCAGCCTACGGCTTCAACCTCCTATCCCGAAGGCGGAGTACCTCTCGTTAGGCCAGTTTAGCAAACTTTAGCGGCTGTAAAAGGGAAATTAGGCCCCCGGCTATTGACCACACACTCGCGTCGAAAAAAGGAGTGATAGAAAAAAGACTTTACAACGACTAGGAAGAAGAACACTTATCATAAAACAGCTCACATAAATTTAAGAGCCCCCGAGTGACTGGGGTAAAAGAATTTTATGTATAATGATTGTATGTACCGAAGTACTTATATCATGTATGTGTTCACCTGAACTTTAAACGCGTCTTAACCGACCATCTGCTTCTCCCTCTTTGGCAAAGGGCTGAAAAGTGTTATGTACTCCACATGTCGAGAATATCGATGGTGTTTCCGATAACCAGACAATCAGGCCATAAGGCTGTAACAGACCAAGCGCGCTCAGGGAACTTATGCTATATTACTGAAAAAGTGTAAGAAGCATCTTCGAAGAAAATAGTACCCCCACTGATACCTTTCTTCAGTTGCTCACTATTACTATGAGACTTGTGCAATAGATTTTTTGTACTCATGAGTTCCGTTGTGTGCCGACCATTATTGAAAACAGTAAGAGCGCTAGCTTTCGGCTTCACCCAGTCCGAGGTCCGGCTCGGGTGACCCGATTATGACAATCACAGAGGTGCTCCCTTTACTCCCTAGGCGAACAGTCGGAAACGTAGGGGTAAACACAGGAGCAAGGCAACCCAGCTTGCAAATCATTTAGGTCAATATGGTGCATATTGTGGCATAATACACGAACAAGGAAAGAAGCTGTACAAGTATAATCATTGCAAGAGGAAAAGCTCCATCAAGGGATCCCCCAAATAAACGGGGTATTTGAATATGTGCGTCACAAACAAAGTTTGGACAAGGAAGTTTTTCACAAGCAAGTTTTTGCCAAAAAGGTATAAAGCTTGGTCGAACCGAACAAAATTTAAAACTTTAAAACTGGGAGTTTTTGAGCATGAAAGTGACTTAGCTGGTTAATGAGTTCGGCATTGATGACGCGGTCCGAGCTTTATGCGGGACAAGGTCTCAGCCCCCAAGCCTGATGTGGCTGAGCGAAGAGCTCCGCACTCCGAAGAGGTGAAGCCCCTGGTCTAGCCGAGGTGATGGAGCGATGATGGAGGGTTGCCAACACCGGGGAGCGCTCCAAGGCGACGGCACAATTTGGTCGATGGAGGTGGACGACGAAGACACCACGCCGAGGGGATAGTGCGGCCCGATCTAAGTCAATTGCAGAGTTGCCCGCAGAGATGCTGGCATAAGGACGCGTGCTGATGCGACGCCACAACTTGATCGATGCGGGCAGGACGACACCATCGGCCCATAGAGTTGACCTTGTGACACAGTCGAAGTTGATTACCTACACACATAAAAGAGTGCAAGGCAACAGTAATAACAAAGACATAATAATAATAGAAAACTTCAACTTAATTTAAGTGAAGCAAATTTAAAAATATATCTTGGGCGCTGAAGTAGGCGTCGACGTGAGTCCGGTTCAGCGTGATCCGACGATGCTGTGACGGAATCGGATAGCTCAGGCTATGTCCCCTGCGCTGGCACAGAGTTCGGCCGCCGGATGTCCATAGACTTCGGACACAGGCCGAACTCACGCTGCCATCTCGTCCTTGTGCTGATCTATGTCCCTGTTGGTCTTGCGTGCAACACGCACATCCGCTGCCTCGGCTTTAAAAAAGAAACACAACAAGAGCCAGCAAAAAGTATTCTAGTGCAATTCAAATAAGCACTAAGGGAAAATATCACCTGGATGTCAATTGTGAGGGGAGCAATGCCTCAATCGTTTTTCAATCGCCCTCGAAATCAGCACGTGATGGTTTGCCGGTTTAGCAACAACCGATCTGGTACACACTGACCCCGTCCGATCGAATCGAGACAGCCGAGAGACGGCCGAACACGGGTGCCGTAGCTGGCGAACATCTCCGCAACTCGTCGGTGATCCTGTAAGACTGCAAGCAAAATTTGCACGATCCAACATCAACAATTCTAAAAGAAAATAATTCAGGCTGCATGAACTATATTGAAAGTATGACACCTGATTTTTTTTGTGCGGGGCGACGTAGAAATCCGCGGAAAAAAGGTCGACGATGAATAAACTAGTACCACCTTGTGCGGAGGTCCAGACAACAGAAAGTGCAAGAACTTTTGAGTGGATTCCACGTGGGCATCTATTCCATGGAATTTGATCTTTCCAAGGTCTTGCTTTGCACGCCAGGCCAAATTTAAGGTAGCAGCCAGGGATTAGTTAAACATTGCTGCAAAACCAGCATATTAGTAGTAGTACTCGCCTGCACCGAGGTAAGAAAGGCTGGATCGTTGCTTTTGGATAAAAAAAGGAAGAAAAGACAAGGGATCATCCCTGTATGTGCGCCGCCCGAACAAGAAATTTTCCAAGCTTCATGCGTCCTTAGCGACCAGGGGTCATGGGCGACCCGAGGCTAGTGCGTCTCTAGTTCGGACGTAGCCTCCATGGCTCTTGGCTGTTCGGGCGTTTTTGCTGCTTAATGGCCGCCGCGCATGAACTCTCTTTATCCGATCTAAGATCCGATTTGACCTCGGAGAAACCTATGAAAAAAATAGCGATCCAAGAACAACAATTCTTAAAGAAATTAAGTTGTATGGAACAAATCTAACTGAAAAATATCACCTGATTATCCCATCGGTCCGTGACGATCACCCAGCAGGCTCTCAATGAAAGCACCAATGTCGGTTCAATATCCGGCGTATCTCGTAGTAGGGGTCCTAAGCTAGGCGCCTTGGAGCGATGGTAACATGGACACGGGATTTTACACAGCTTCGGGCTCTCTTGATGAGATAATACCCTACATGCTGCTTTTGATTGTATTCATATGGGGTGTACTACAGAGTACATGTATCCACCACAAGATGATAGTAATGAATATGAGATTACCCATTGACTAGCCTGGCCTCGGTTTATATAAGACACCGGAGGCCTAGGGTTTAGGAGAGTCCTTGTCTTGGGTGCCAAGTCTTGTGGAGTCTTCCTTGTATGCGGCAGGGGTTGTCCGAACTGGCCCATGAGTATACGGCCATGGGGGTCCTCGGCCCAATCCAACTGATCGGGAGACGACGTGGTGAGTACCCCCTAGTCCAGGACACCGTTAGAAGCTCCTTGGGGGTGGAGGACGGGGTGGTTGAACCGGCGGGACGACGAGATCGACGACAGATCCTCATCTGGTACGGTGGATGAGGGACGTCGAGGTGTTGCTGTGGACGACGTCGTCGGGGAAGAGGCTCCGACTGGGTGGCAGACGGAGGAGGGTGTGGGGCTTCGTCGCGGGTTTTCATGGCCTCAGTGTACGAATGGGTGGGTGTATGGGATGGGAGTGGGGAACCAGGGCTTAGGGACGCGCTTGTCTGAAATGTGGGGTAATTTACAAAAGTACCCCCACCGATTTGAGGTGATTCTTTCGGTTCAGGGGTACTGTCGGTGTCAAAACCGGCGTATCTCGGGTAGGGGGTCCCGAACTGTGCGTCTAAGGCTAATGGTAACAGGAGGCGGGGGACACAATGTTTACCTAGGTTCGGGCCCTCTCGATGGAGGTAATACCCTACTTCCTGCTTGATTGATCTTGATGATATGAGTATTACAAGAGTTGATCTACCACGAGATCGTAGAGGCTAAACCCTAGAAGCTAGCCTATGATTATGATTGTTGTCGTCCTAAGGACTAAACCCTCCGGTTTATATAGATACCGGAGGGGGCTAGGGTTACACAGAGTCGGTTACAGAGAAGGAGATCTACATATCCGAATTGCCAAGCTTGCCTTCCACGCAAAGGAGAGTCCCACAAGGACACGGGACGAATTCTTCAATCTTGTATCTTCATAGTCCAACACTCCGGCCAAAGTATATAGTCCGGCTGTCCGAGGACCCCCTAATCCAGGACTCCCTCAGTAGCCCCTGAACCAGGCTTCAATGACGATGAGTCCGGCGTGCAGATTGTCTTTGGCATTGCAAGGCGGGTTCCTTCTTCGAATACTCCATAGAAGATATTGAATATGAGGATCATGTCCGGCTCTGCAAAATAATTTCCACATACCACCGTAGAGAGCACAATATTTTACAAATCTAATCTGCTGACAACTTTTCATAGTGTGACATCATGCCATGGCCCTGTCATTATTTGAACCGTTTTTCTCAACCAGCTAATGCACATATTGCGAGGCGGTTTCCTTGGCAGGTCTTGTCGAAGCAGAGATTGTGTCCCCTTATCACGGGATTCTAATCAATATGGGTGTGGGTAACCCAACCACGCCATCAATCGTGGTGCTTGGGGAATAAGCGATTTTACCGGACAAGTGGGGAGGCGCATAGTTTCTACCGCCTTTATAAAGAGATAGGGTTTCCCCTTTTTCACCCACGCCCTCTTCTTCCCTCGCTCATCCATTCTCGCACGCTCAAGCTCCAGCGCCCAAGTTCTCACCTTCTCCGCAAAGCCATTCCAAACATGTCCGGAGCGGGAGGCAAGTGGATGGTCTCCTCCGTTATGGAGGAGGACACCCCGAAGCTCCGGGAGGCCGGATATCCGGCCGCAGATATCGTGCACCGGCTCCCGGACGCAGGCAGATTGTCCCTACTCCGGAACCCCACGAGAGGGTTGTGTTCCTTGCCCACTTCGTCTGCGGACTGGGATTTCCCCTCCACCCATTTGTCCGTGGGCTCATGTTTTACTACGGGCTAGATTTCCACGACCTAGCCCCCAATTTCATCCTCAACATCTCAACGTTTATCGTCGTGTGCGAGGCCTTCCTCCGCATCAAGCCCCACTTCGGCCTATGGCCGAAGACCTTCAACGTCAAGCCAAAAATAGTGGTCGACCAGCAGGCGAAGTGCGGAGGCGCCATGGTGGGCAAGATGCCCAACGTCATCTGGCTCAGAGGCTCCTATGTGGAGACCGTGAAGGGGTGGCAATTGGGGTGGTTCTACATCACCGAGCCGCATGACGCCAACTGGGCGCCGGCCCCCTGAATTTTGATCCGGCATCCCCATGCGGCTTACCTCCTGGAAAAAGAAGGGCTTAGCCTAGGGTGCGCCGGCGGAGCTGATCGGACTCCAGAACTGCGTCAAAAATATGATAAGCAAGAAAATCAAGCTTGTCAATGTGGTCCAGGTCATGCTCTTCCGCCGGATCCTCCCGTGTCAAAGACGGGCATTCAATATGTGGGAGTTCGACCTGGCCGAACACCAGGTGCTGCGAGAGCTCTTCGACATGACGCACAAAGACGTCTGGAAGGTGCTGTTCAAGGCCGCCGAAGTATCTCCTCCCATCACCGAGGATCGCGGACTCAGCGCAAAGCGGCCCGCCAATCCGGTAAGCTCTCTATATTTCACAAGATACTCCTTTCCCCAGTATATTCGTGAGAGGAATCTAAGCCCCCATACTAATTTAACAGGACTAGGTGGCGATAGCGGAGCAGATCGACTGTCCAGCTCTGCTACCTGAAGATCCAGCAACTGCTCTCCTGACGGAGATGCTGTTTCCGGTGCCCTATGAGGTGTCGGAGAAGAAGGCCACGGGGACCAGGAAAGGTCTCCGGCGCAAGGTTGTGTCGGACTCATCGTCCGAAGACACCGAGGCGCACTCCTCCAACGAGGAGGAGGAAGAGGAAAACCCTCTCCTCCAAACCGAAGGGGAGAAGAAAAGGAAGGCCGCCCCATCTGGGGAGGCCGAAGGGTCCAAGAAGGGAAGGACCCTCCCTCCGGACCACTCCACAACAGCCGCCTACAGCGACGAGGAGTGGTTGCCCAGGGATAAGCCCCGGGCGAAGTCATAAGTATCCGGACACTATAATGCTTCCAGTATGTTTTGCTTTATTGCTTATTATCATGTCAAATGTGATTGTGCATTCCGTCCAAAGCCCACATCAACGTATCCTCCTCGGATGGGTCTTTGAGTCAGTCGGAGAAGAATAGCTATTCACTCCCGACGGCCACCACCCCCCGGCCCGCAGATGACACCGAGGTGTTGTCTCAGAGGATGCCGGAACATGGGGAGATGGTTCTGGAGATGGCCCAAGGCGAAATCCCAGATGCCGGGAACATGGGGGGAAAGACCCCCATGGATTCTGCTGACGGGGGCCGTAGCAAGTCTGGCCCCCAGCCGGATACTGCACCGGAGCCTCCAATGGTTCCGGATTCAGGTAGGCAGCCCCTCGCTAAGGAGGGCGAGCCGTCTGTGCTGATGACCTCTGTCTATCCTGAGGCATCGGACAACTTGTTGGAAGCGCTTCAGGGCGCTTCCATTGATGAGGAACACCATACTCTTATGAGTGCGGTGATTGAGAAGGTTCGGTCCGCCAAAAGTGGATTGACCGAAGCCTGCACCAGCCTCCTAACAGGCTTTGAGGTAAGTAATTAATTATGAGAAAATATCACAGTATAGACAGTAGCCCCTAATGCTCTGTTTGGTGTTCAGAAAGAAAGGCCGAACATAGGATCAAGTAACATCCACAGGAGTCTAATCATATTATGTCTTTGTGAATAAGCAGGCATCACTGCTGGCCGCTGCCGCCCGCACTGCGGAGGTCTCCAGACTGAAGCGGGACCTGGGGCGGGCCAAGGAAGAGCTCGGCCTCGTGAAGAGGCAGCTCGAGGAGAACAAAGGTAAGCGATACCCCGTCCGTGTGTCATATAAAGGAAAAATCGTTGATGCTAATAGAAGCATCATGAATTTTAATAGGGGCCACGACCGAAGTGGCGGCCCTTAAGAAGGCGCTGTTTGAGGCCGAAGACAAAGCGGCCAAGGAGCGCACCATGTGCGAGAAACAAGAGGCTCGGGTTGATGAGGTCCAGCAACAGCTCCAGGACTTCGTCAAAAAATTCGAGTCCTTGGAGCGTGACTCCAAGACGCAAGAGTCCGAGCTTGCGAAGGCCCTCCAGAGCATGCAAGACACCAAGGCCGAAGCCCAAAAGGTCCTCCAGGAGATTCAGGCGGCCAAGAAGATAGCGGCGGGTAAGGCATTCATTATGCAAAGCAAGCATGTGAAGGAGACTTTCCTTTTACTTACCCGAATTCGGAGCTCTCCAGGAGCGTTTGCAGATCTGCCGTGCAGCATATCGGATGCCGCGGAGTTCTATCGTGCCGAAGAAGGGAGCTTGATGGAGAAGTTGTTCTGGTCTCAATATACTAGGACCGAACATCCGATGCCCTTGAGCGACCGGCTGAAGCAACTGGTTGAACTGCACAAGGCGGCCGAACTGGCCATGAAGGACCTCATAGTCCGGCTATGGCCTGGCGAGCCCCTGCCCAGCAGCTACTTAGGCCTTGTAAAGCGGATGGTAAATGCCTGTCCGCAGCTTGAAGTCATTAAGCGGTCCGTCTGCATTGAAGGTGCCCACAGGGCCTTCTCCCGTGTGGAAGTGCACTAGGCGAAGATGGATGCCGAGAAGCTGGTGACGGAGGGCCACCGAAGGGCCAGGAGCACCGCCACCCCGAAAAGTACTATGACGGGGTTATGAAAGGCGCTCGCCTTGTGGCGGAGGAATGTGCCAAGGATGTAATATTTGAATGAATGTACTCATGTGACCCTGTAATATGAAAATGAGTTCATGTGCGCTATATAACGCTTGTTGATTTAAAATATTACCTTCTGTGCGGCTGCTTATAAAATCTGAGAGTTGGCCAGTCATCGGCTTCTACCCCCATGTAGCTAGTACTGGGGTGTTCGGGATAAATCTAAACACTCTTTATCCAAATTTTTGGTCCTTTAAGGAGGTGTTTAGCGCAGTGAACAAGGCAATCGGACTATACATCTTTATCACTCCCACTTAGCCATAGAAGTCTACAATTTTAAATTTTGGCGAAGCCCCTAGTATTCGGAAGGCCGAACTTGGGGCGCTATACACGCCTAAATCAGACAAGGCCGATTTCTCGCCCGAAGCGGAAAAAATCTTTAAGGATTTGAGACCTCTCGAACAGCGACCAGCTCTCGCCGCATCATGACAGTCAGTTTTCGACTTTCTCTACTGAGGTGCTCATCCAGAAGAACCAGGACACAATCGCAGTAGTTCTCTCTGTGCTACCTTAGCCGATATAGCGGAACGTAAGACACCAAAACATGGGAGCCGGGAAAACCTAACTATTGACCCAAGACATGATTCAGAGCTGATGCATATAATGCTATAAGTTTGGGGTGCCGCACTGTCGAAAGTGTTTGGATTTTTCTTGCTGTGTTATGGGGTACACTAAAGCCCCTGGCAAACTGAATGTACCAAAGTGTACGGGTGCAATTTTTAATAAATAAACAGTCAAGGAAAAAGATAAAGAAAATGTAATAATAAGCTGACGTTGTATATTTTTCCATTGTTATTTAAATAATACGTCAAAGCGTATGTATACAAGTAGTGCGATAAGCAAAATAGGACTATTTGACATGTCCTAGCCAAGGGTAAGCTGCGTGTGGGTATGTAAAACAGGTATAACGATCGTTATCAGAGACCACCTGGGTATTCCCTTATACGTCAAAGCTTCTTGCCTCCTTGGTTTTTCCTTCCCGTGATGAGTCTGATAATCCGGCTATCTGAAAGGGCTTCCAGAAAGTAGTTTCCTGAAAGAAAGAAAATGATGAAGGTATACGGGTCCTGGAGAGGTTCAGCCGCATTGTGGACCGCATCGTAGTCGTGCCTCCGCCTATGCCCATGGTATTTTGAGTGCGTAATTATGTACGCGCGGCACAAATTTTGCTGCTTGACTGGGACTAGGACGGAGGCCGAATTGCTAGTCGAGCTCTGGACGTGCCGGACGATCCTGTTGTAGGGTACTCCAGACTCACTTGATGGTGTCCGGGGGTTTTATCGCCGAGTTGGCGGTCTGCCTAAGAAGGCTGCTTTGTACTTCTGCTGCGAGGGCTGCAGTGTTCTCCTCCATACAGAGCGAGCGTTCTGTGTTTCCATTGACTGTTATAACCCCGCGAGGTCCTGGCATCTTGAGCTTGAGGTATGCGTAGTGTGGTACCGCATTGAATTGAGCAAATGCGGTTCGTCCTAGTAGGGCATGATAACCACTACGGAAGGGGACGATGTCGAAAATTAACTCCTCACTTCGAAAGTTGTCGAGAGATCCGAAGACTACTTCCAGTGTGATTGAGCCCGTACAACAGGCCTCTACACCTGGTATTACACCTTTAAAGGTGGTTTTGGTGGGTTTGATCCTTGAGGGATTGATGCCCATTTTGCGCACTGTATCCTGATATAGCAGGTTCAGGTTGTTGCCATCGTCCATAAGGACTCGTGTGAGGTGGAATCCGTCGATGATGGGTCGAGGACCAATGCGGCTGAACCGCCATGACAGATACTGGTAGGATGGTCCCTGCGATCGAAAGTGATCGGGCAAGAAGACCATGGGTTGAATTTTGGGGCGACTGGCTCCATCGCATAGACGTCCCTTAGTGCACGCTTCCGTTCCCGCTTCCGTTCCCGCTTGGGGATATGGGTTGCGTATATCATGTTCACCATTTTCACCTGGGGAGGAAATTTCTTCTGCCCTCCTGTGTTCGGCGGCCGGGGCTCCTCGTTGTCATCGCTATGCGGCCTCTTTTCCTTGTTTTTGGCATTCACCTTGCCGGCCTGTTTGAACACCCAACATTCTCTGTTGGTGTGGTTGGCTGGTTTATCGGGTGTGCTGTGAATTTGACACGAGGGATCGAGTATGCGGTCCAGACTGGACGGGCCCGGATTGTTTCTTTTGAATGGCTTTTTCTGCTGACCGGACTTAGAGGCACTGAATCCAGCATTGACTGCCGTGTCTTAGGTGTTATCGCCATTGTTGCGACGCTTGTGTCTATTGTGTCGTGGCTTGCCGTTGCTATCTCTGGCATCTGAAGTGCCAGGGTTTCTAGATGTGCTGCTGCTACGAGCCAGCCAACTGTCCTCGCCCATGCAAAAGCGGGTCATGAGTGTCGTGAGTGCTGCCATGGGTTTCGGCTTCTCTTGGCCGAGGTGACGGGCGAGCCACTCATCACAGATGTTATGCTTAAAGGCTGCGAGGGCTTCGGCATCCGGACAGTAGACGATTTGGTTCTTTTTAGTTAGGAACCAAGTCCAGAATTTCCTGGCTGACTCTCCGGGCTGTTGGGTTATGTGACTTAAGTCATCAGCGTCCGATGGTCGCACATAAGTTCCCTGGAAGTTGTCAAGGAATGCGTCTTCTAGGTTCTCCCAACTGCCAATGGAGTTTTCCGGCAAGCTATTCAGCCAATGTCGAGCCGGTCCTTTGAGCTTAAGTGGGAGGTACTTGATGGCATGTAGATCATCGCCGCGGGCCATGTGAATTTGGAGAAGAAAATCTTCGATCCATACCGCGGGGTATGTTGTACCATCATATGATTCGATGTTCCATTACTTCGTCAGTAAAGCATAGGGGGTGTGCGGCGCCTCTATGCCGGGCTACATCACGACACAGTTCAAATGTGTCTGGTCTGTTGTATTCGGCCCGACTGGACTTGTTTTTAGTGTATCCGGCGTGACGGTCATCATCACGCGTTGCGGCGTGCCCCCATGATCCGTAGATCGATCTTGGATGTCTTGCTTTGTTTTCCAATATGTCTTGCAGGTCGTGCATGTAACCCCGGGCCTTAGTGTTTTTGTTTGATTGGCAGCGGGGCGTGGGTTGGTGTTCGGGCTGATACGCCACTTTGTCTCGGCCACGAGGTGGCTGGTCAGCCGCATCGTGCGCTGGTAGTGTGGGCTTTAATGCCTCCTCCTCGAGCTGAGGTAGCAACCTGCGCTTTGGGTAACTTTTGGTTGGGCGCTCGAGTCCGTATTCCTCGACTGCCAGGACCTCAGTCCATCTATCAGTTAGCAGATCTTGATCAGCTTGAAGCTGCTACTGTTTCTTCTTCAGGCTTTTTGCAGTGGCTATAAGCTGGCGCTTGAAGCGCTCCTGCTCGACGGGATCCCAGGCACGATGAATTCTTTGTTGCCAAGGCTCATGTCGTCTTCAGAGAGGGGCATGTAATTGTCCTCCTCTGATTCTCCGTCTATTGCCTGTTCCTTAGGGATAGCTTGCCCATCCTCCTGCTCGGCCTGCTCAAAGCCTGGCTGGGCAGGATTGTTTTTGTATTCGGCACCATCCGGATTGCTATCATCTCTTATGCCTGTTCCTTAGGGCTAGCTTGCCCATCCTCCTGCTCGGCTTGCTCGAAGCCTGGCTGGGCGGGATTGTTTTCGTCTTCGGCACCATCCGGATTGCTATCATCTCTTGTGCCGGTGTCACTATTTTTGCTATGGCGGGGCTTAGAGCGGCGCCGATGACGCCGGTGCTTAGATTGCTTCTCCAAGGGATTATCCTCCGTTGCCTTATTGCCATTGCTTTCTTTGGGGGTGTCCACCATGTATATGTCATATGATGAGGTGGCTGTCCAGCCCTGTGGGCGGTGGTTCATGTTCTTCTCCTGCATCGCCGTCCATACCGTCGATGTCTTCGGAGTCGAAGTCAAGCACGTCGGTTAAGTCATCGACAGTGGCTATTAAGTGGGTGGTGGGTGGGAAACGAATTTCTTCGTCGTTCGCTTCCCACTCAAGCCGGACATAGTTCGGCCAAGAGTCTCCTGATAGAGAGAGAGACCTTAATGAATTTAGCACGTCGCCCAAGGGTGAGTGCTGAAAGATATCCGCGGAGGTAAACTCCATGATCGGTGCCCAATGAGATTCGATAGGCACGGACGCACGCGGTTCGGAACCTATGGCCGGAGATGAGTCCGAGGGTTCGATGACACAGATCTCCTTGGGGGTGAAGTCTGTGTTCGGCTCCAGCACCGATGAATGTGCGGTCTCCATGACGGGGTCCATCCACCCGTCCTTGGATGGCCTGATCTGCTCCAGATTAAGGGCCGGGGCAGCCGCATGTGCGATCTCCTGAACACCGTCCCATGGCAGATCTGAGTCATGCCCATCGTGACTGTTCGGCGCGCCTGACATGGGCTCGAATCCGTCGAAGATCAAGTCTCCGTGGATGTCGGTGGTGTAGTTCAAGTTTCCAAACCTGACCTGATGGCCAGGGGCGTAGCTGTCGATCTGCTCCAGATGGCCAAGCGAGCTGGCCTGCAATACGAAGCCGCCGAATACGAAGATCTGTCCGGGAAGGAAAACCTCACCCTGGACCGCATCATTGCAGATAATTGAAGGAGCCATCGAGCCTTATCGTGACGGCACAGTGGAACTCTCAATGAAAGCACCAATGTCGGTGTCAAAACCGGCGGATCTCAGGTAGGGGGTCCCGAACTGTGTGTCTAAGGCTAATGGTAACAGGATGCAGGGGACACAATGTTTACCCAGGTTCGGGCCCTCTCGATGGAGGTAATACCCTACTTCCTGCTTGATTGATCTTGATGGTATGAGTATTACAAGAGTTGATCTACCACGAGATCGTAGAGGCTAAACCCTAGAAGCTAGCCTATGATTATGATTGTTGTCGTCCTACGGACTAAACCCTCCGGTTTATATAGATACCGGAGGGGGCTAGCGTTACACAGAGTCGGTTACAGAGAAGGAGATCTACATATCCGAATTGCCAAGCTTGCCTTCCATGCAAAGGAGAGTCCCACCCGGACACGGGACGAAGTCTTCAATCTTGTACATTCATAGTCCAACAGTCCGGCCAAAGTATATAGTTCGGCTGTCCGAGGACCCCCTAATCTAGGACTCCCTCAGGTACCACGGGCATTTTGTGTGTCGGGATTTCACAGGAGGTGGGAGTTTTCGCACACGTTGTAATTTCGGAATAGAAAGGTGATGTCTACTACACAACCTTCTTCTTGTAGACATTGTTGGGACTGCAAGTGCACAGGTTTGTAGGACAGTAGCAAATTTCCCTCAAGTGGATGACCTAAGGTTTATCAATCCGTGGGAGGCGTAGGATGAAGATGGTCTCTCTAGAACAACCCAGCAACCAAATAACGAAGAGTCTCTTATGTCCCCAACACACCAATTACAATGGTAAATTGTATAGGTGCACTAGTTCGGCGAAGAGATGGTGATACAAGTGCAATATGGATAGTAGATATAGGTTTTTGTAATCTGAAAATATAAAAACAGCAAGGTAACTAATGATAAAAGTGAGCGTAAACGGTATTGCAATGGTAGGAAACAAGGCATAGGGTTCATACTTTCACTAGTTCAAGTTCTCTCAACAATAATAACATAGATAGATCATATAACAATCCCTCAACATGCAACAAAGAGTCACTCCAAAGCCACTAATAGCGGAGAACAAACGAAGAGATTATGGTAGGGTATGGAACCACCTCAAAGTTATCCTTTCCGTTCTATCTATTCAAGAGTTCGTAGTAAAATAACACGAAGCTATTCTTTCCGCTCAATCTATCATAGAGTTCATACTAGAATAACACCTTAAGACACAAATCAACCAAAACCCTAATGTCACCTAGATACTGCATTGTCACCTCAAGTATCCGTGGGCATGATTATACAATATGCATCACACAATCTCAGATTCATCTATTCAACCAACACAAAGTACTTCAAAGAGTGCCCCAAAGTTTCTACCGGAGAGTCAAGACGAAAACGTGTGCCAACCCCTATGCATAGGTTCATGGGCGGAACCCGCAAGTTGATCACCAAAACATACATCAAGTGTATCACGTGATATCCCATTGTCACCACAGATAAGCACGGCAAGACATACATCAAGTGTTCTCAAATCCTTAAAGATTCAATCTGACAAGATAACTTCAAAGGGAAAACTCAATCCATTACAAGAGAGTAGAGGGGGAGAAACATCATAAGATCCAACTATAATAGCAAAGCTCGCGATACATCAAGATCATGCCATAGAGAGAACACGAGAGAGAGAGATCAAACACATAGCTACTGGTACATACCCTCAGCCCCGAGGGTGAACTACTCCCTCCTCGTCATGGAGAGCACCGGGACGATGAAGATGGCCACCGGTGATGGGTTCCCCCTCCGGCAGGGTGCCGGAACGGGCTCCCGAGAGGTTTTTGGTGGTTTTTTGCGGCGGCAGAACTCCCGATCTATCTTCGTATTTGATGGTTTTAGGGTATATGGGAATATATAGGCGAAAGAAGTCGGTCGGGGGAGCCACGTGGGGCCCACGAGACAGGGGGCGCACCCAGGGGGGTGGGCGCACCCTCCTATCTCCTGGCCTCCTTGAAGCTTCCCTGGCTTGTACTCCAAGTCTCCTGGACCACGTTCGTTCGAAAAATCACGCTGCCGAAGGTTTCATTCCGTTTGGACTCCGTTTGATATTCCTTTTCTTCGTAATACTGAAATAGGCAATAAAACAGCAATATGGGCTGGGCCTCCGGTTAATAGGTTAGTCCCAAAAGTAATATAAAAGTGTATAATAAAGCCCGTAATTATTCAAAACAGATAATAATATAGCATGAATGCTTCATAAATTATAGATACGTTGGAGACGTATCAGCATCCCCAAGCTTAATTCCTGCTCGTCCTCGAGTAGGTAAATGATAAAAGAAAGAATTTTTAAAGTGTGAATGCTAGAAGGTGCACAAGTTTGATCAATGATAATTTCAATCACCTTTTCTAGCATGATTATACATCATAATAGTAGTTCATCTCATAAAACTTCTCAAGATCAAGTAACAAGCTATTCACATGTTAAAGCATAGACCATAAACTTTCTTGAAAACTAGCAAACTTCATTCTTAGTCATCAAACAATTACAATTCATCTTATTTTCAGGAAGGGTCTATGTCAGAGCTTTGATTTAGCAAACTCCACATACTCAACTATCATATAGTCTTCTACAATTGCTAACACTCACGCAATACTTATGGTTATGGAGTTTCAATCGGACACTGAGAAAGATAGGGGCTTATAGTGTTGCCTCCCAACGTATTCACCTTTGGGTGATATCAATAATAATAGTTCATGCTAACTTACATCCAATTGGATATATATATATCAGGATCTTTCCAACCGAGGTGCTTGCCAAAGGATAAAACGAAAAAAAGGGAAAGGTGAAGATCACCTTGACTCTTGCATAAAGTAAAAGACATAAAGTAAAAGATAGGCCCTTCGCAGAGGGAAGCAGAGGTTGTCATGCGCTTTTATGGTTGGATGCACAAAATCTTAATGCAAAAGAACATCACTTTATATTGCCACTTGTATATGGACCTTTATTATGCAGTCCGTTGCTTTTATTACTTCCATAACAAGATCGTATAAAGCTTATTTCCTTCACACTAATAGATCATCATATTTAGAGAGCAATTTTTATTGCTTGCACCGATGACAACTTACTTGAAGGATCTTACTCAATCCATAGGTAGGTATAGTGGACTCTCATGGCAAAACTGGGTTTAAGGATATTTGGAAGCACAAGTAGTATCTCTACTTGGTGCAAGGAATTTGGCTAGCATGAGGGGGAAAGGCAAGCTCAACATGTTTCAATGATCCATGACAATATACTTTAACTGAGATGTGAGAAAACATAACCCATTATGTTGTCTTCCTTGTCCAACATCAACTCTTTAGCATGTCATACTTAATGAGTGCTCACAATTATAAAAGATGTCTAGGATAGTATATTTATATGTGGAATCTCTCTTCCTTCAATATTCTTTCATGAATTGTTCAAATGACCAATACAATGCTTGCTAACCTTCAATAAATTTACAACCTCTACTTCTTAGATGTGAAGTCATTACTCCCCATGTGATATGTAAATGAAACATATATAATTTCAGATTTATGACATTCAACTCATTCGACCATTTACTCATAGTATAGAAGTGAAGCACACGAGTAAATGACAAACTACTCCAAAAAGATATAAGTGAAGATCAATGAGTAGTTAAATAACTATGTGAAGACTCTCTCTCATTTAAGAATTTCAGATCTTGGTACTTTATTCAAACAGCAAGCAAAGCAAAATAAAATAACATTGCAAGGATAGCACAACTCATGTGAAGAAGCAAAAACTTAGGCTCAACCGATACTAACCGATAGTTGTTGAAGAAGAAAGGTGGGATACCTACCGGGGCATCCCCAAGCTTGGATGCTTGAGACTTATTGAAATATTATATCGGGTTGCCTTGGGCATCCCCAAGCTTGAACTTTTGTGTCTCCTTAATCCCTCTCATATGATGGTTTCTCTTTTTATCAAAAGCTTCATCCACACCAAACTCAACAAGAACTTGTGAGATAGGTTAGTATAAACCAATGCAAAACCTTATCATTTTCTACTATAACAAATCACTAAAATTATTATTCAACATTGTATACTAAATTCCTCTGCATATTTAATACTCCTATCCTTAAATACAATCGTTAAACAAGCAAACATATGCAAACAATGCAAACATAACAGCAATCTGCCAAAACAGTACAGTCTGTAAAGAATGCAAGAGTATCAATACTTCCCTAACTCCAAAAATTATTAGACAAAATTACCACTGTATATGATTTATCAGAGGTCAATATGCAAAAAGTTTCAACATTATACCATTCTCTGACTTTTCTAGGGAATTTTTGCAACAGCAGTAAACTTTCTGTTTTCAAACAGCAACATGTATACTAGCAAAATAAGCATGGTAAAGGCTATCCTTGATATTTTTATTGAAAACAAAGATGCAAAATATTATTATAAATAACAGCAAGCAAATACTAACAAAACAAAATGACGCTCCAAGCAAAACACATATCATGTGGTGAATAAAAATATAGCTCCAAGTAAAATTACCGACGAACGAAGACGAAAGAGGGGATGCCATCCGGGGCATCCCCAAGCTTAGGCTCTTGGTTGTCCTTGAATATTACCTTGGGGTGCCTTGGGAATCCTCAATATTAGGCTCTTGCCACTCCTTATTCCATAGTCCATCGAATCTTTACCCAAAACTTGAAAACTCCACAACACAAAACTCAACAGAAAACTCGTAAGCTCCGTTAGTATAAGAAAATAAAACCACCACTTAGGTACTGTAATGAACTCATTCTAAATTCATATTGGTGTAATATCTAATGTATTACAACTTCTTTATGGTTCATACCACTTAATACTAGCCATAGATGCATCAAAATAAGCAAACAACACACGAAAAACAGAATCTGTCAAAAACAGAACAGTCTGTAGTAATCTGTATCAAACGTATACGTCTGGAACTCCAAAACGTCTACCAAATTAGGAAGTCCTAAGCAATTTGTGTGCCAATCCATAGAAAAACGAATCAGATCAAAAACACGTTTCTGTGAATTATCAAAACTAATTTACTGGGTGCAAAAGTTTCTGATTTTCAGCAGGATCAACACAACTATCACCGTAAGCTATCCTAAAGGTCTTACTTGGCACTTTATTGAAACAAAAGCTATAAAACATGATTACTACAGTATCATAATCATGTGAACACACAAAAAAGTAAGGATAAATATCGGGTTGTCTCCCAACAAGCGTTTTTCTTTAATGCCTTTCTAGCTAGGCATGATGATGACAATGATGCTCACATAAAAGGTAAGAATTGAAACATAATGGGAGCATCATGAATCATATGACTAGCACATTTAAGTCCAACCAACTTCCTATGCATAGGGATTTTGTGAGCAAACAACTTATGGGAACAATAATCAACTAGCATAGGAAGGTAAAACAAGCATAGCTTCAAGATTTTAAGCACATAGAGAGGAAACTTGATATTGTTGCAATTCCTACAAGCATATATTCCTCCCTCATAATAATGTTCAGTAGCATATTGAATAAATTCAACAATATAACCAGAACCTAAAGCATTCTTTTCATGATCTACTTGCATAGAAAATTTACTACTCTCCACATAAGCAAAATTCTTCTCATGAATAGTAGTGGGAGCAAACTCAACAAAATAATTATCATGTGAGGCATAATCTAATTGAAAACTAAAATCATGATGACAAGTTTCATGGTTATCATTATTCTTAATAACATACAAGTCATCATAATAATCATCATAGATAGCAACTTTATTCTCATAATCAATTGGAACCTCTTCCAAAATAGTGGAATCATCACTAAATAAAGTTGACACTCTTCCAAACCCACTTTCATCAATATAATCATCATAAATAGGAGGCATGATTTCATCATAATAAATTTTCTCATCAAAACTTGTGGGACAAAAAATATCATATTCATCAAACATAGCTTCCCCAAGCTTGTGGCTTTGCATATTAGCATCATGGATATTCAAGAAATTCATACTAACAACATTGCAATCATGCTCATCATACAAAGATCTAGTACCAAACATTTTAATGCATTCTTCTTCTAGCACTTGAGCACAATTTTCCTTTTCATCATACTCACGAAAGATATTAAAAAGACGAAGCGTATGAGACAAACTCAATTCCATTTTTTGGTAGTTTTCTTTCATAAACTAAACTAGTGATAAAACAAGAAACAAAAAGATTCGATTGCAAGGTCTAAAGATATACCTTCAAGCACTCACCTCCCCGGCAACGGCGCCAGAAAAGAGCTTGATGTCTACTACACAACCTTCTTCTTGTAGACGTTGTTGGGTCTGCAAGTGCATAGGTTTGTAGGACAGTACAAATTTCTCTCAAGTGGATGACCTAAGGTTTATCAATCCGTGGGAGGCGTAGGATGAAGATGGTCTCTCTCAAACAACCCTGCAACCAAATAACAAAGAGTCTCTTGTGTCCCCAACACACCCAATACAATGGTAAATTGTATAGGTGCACTAGTTCGGCGAATAGATGGTGATACAAGTGCAATATGGATAGTAGATATAGGTTTTTGTAATCTGAAAATATATAAACAGCAAGGTAACTAATGATAAAAGTGAGCGTAAACGGTATTGCAATGGTAGGAAACAAGGCATAGGGTTTATACTTTCACTAGTGCAAGTTATCTCAACAATAATAACATAGATAGATCATATAACAATCCCTCAACATGCAACAAAGAGTCACTCCAAAGCCACTAATAGCGGAGAACAAACGAAGAGATTATGGTAGGGTACGGAACCACCTCAAAGTTATCCTTTTTGTTCTATCTATTCAAGAGTTCATAGTAAAATGAAACGAAGCTATTCTTTCCGCTCAATCTATCATAGAGTTCATACTAGAATAACACCTTAAGACACAAATCAACCAAAACCCTAATGTCACCTAGATACTGCATTGTCACCTCAAGTATCCGTGGGTATAATTATACGATATGCATCACACAATCTCAGATTCATCTATTCAACCAACACAAAGTACTTCAAAGAGTGCCCCAAAGTTTCTACCGGAGAGTCAAGACGAAAACGTGTGCCAACCCCTATGCATAGGTTCATGGGCGGAACCCGCAAGTTGATCACAAAACATACATCAAGTGGATCACGTGATATTCCATTGTCACCACAGATAAGCACGTCAAGACATACATCAAGTGTTCTCAAATCCTTAAAGACTCAATCCGACAAGATAACTTCAAAGGGAAAACTCAATCCATTACAAGAGAGTAGAGGGGGAGAAACATCATAAGATCCAACTATAATAGCCAAGCTCGCGATACATCAAGATCGTGCCATAGAGAGAACACGAGAGAGAGAGAGAGAGATCAAACACATAGCTACTGGTACATACCCTCAGCCCCAAGGGTGAACTACTCCCTCCTCGTCATGGAGAGCGCCGGGATGATGAAGATGGCCACTGGTGATGGGTTCCCCCTCTGACAGGGTGCCAGAATGGGCTCCTGAGAGGTTTTTGGTGGCTACAGAGGCTTGCAGCGGCAGAACTCCTGATCTATCTTCGTATTCGATGGTTTTAGGGTATATGGGAATATATAGGCGAAAGAAGTCTGTCAGGGGAGCCACGAGGGGCCCACGAGACAGGGGGCGCGCCCAGGGGGGTGGGCGTGCCCTCCTATCTCCTGGCCTCCTCGAAGCTTCCCTGGCTTGTACTCCAAGTCTCCCGGATCACGTTCGTTCCAAAAATCATGCCGCCGAAGGTTTCATTCCGTTTGGACTCCGTTTGATATTCCCTTTCTTCAAAATACTGAAACAAGCAATAAAACAGCAATATGGGCTGGGCCTCCGGTTAATAGGTTAGTCCCAAAAGTAATATAAAAGTGTATAATAAAGCCCGTAATCATTCAAAACAGATAATAAAATAGCATGAATGCTTCATAAATTATAGATACGTTGGAGACGTATCACAAGGCGTGGGTCGAGATGGAGGGAGTTGTCGGAGCACAACGAGACATAGATATATCTCAAATATTTCGGGGTAACAAGGTGCGGGTTGAAGAGGCGGGAGTTTAGCAGCACGATAGACAGAGACGCTAGCTTCAAATTTTGGCATAACAAGGTGCGACTTGAAATTTCGGGAGAACAAGCTTAACGTGTACCCAAAAAAAAGACAATTTTCACCTCAACACACACAACACACACACGAACACCATTTAGACTAGAGTAAGGTACACGTGCATTGCACGCATGTGATTTGGCAACCAAATTATGAATAAATACCACATTATAGCATGTAAGCTTTGAGTCATATATGCATGATGTAGATGTTCGTTTAATTCTTATAGTTCATTTCATTCAAAATCATCTAATTTTTATAAGAAAGCTAATCTATTTTAAGATTCATGGAATTGTGCGTTGTAAGACATAAAGTAAAAACAATTAATGGCAAATCATGTAGAAAAACATTTGGGCAATTCTGATACGGAAGATTCTAGAACAAAGAAGAAGTGCTTGTGTTTTGATGTTTGTGCATTATGCTTAAGTTCAACCATGGAGTCTTCTAGATTATACATGTGGCGAAATCTGGTGGAATCTAGATGATATCCAACGGCCAGTAGTGCTCAAATTTGCCATCTCTGGACCATCAGATTCGCCTCATCCAACGACCATCTTTCAAAGTTAAAGTTACCCGCACACAATATAAAAAAATATAAAATATAATATATAGAGGGGTATAGATATAGATATGTGATGCGAAAGCCACCCATCAACTCCAATTAGAATAGTGTGTCCATGCACGGATGCGACGTGGCCAAATGATGTCTGCCATCGGTATCTCAAATTCAAATCAGTCTGACCTTGTTCAATGTGTATACATTACAACATGCTCGTTTCCAAACCACACCGTGTAGATCTCCGTTATATTCATGCATGCATGGGTTTCAAACATCAAGGTCTCTTATTCAAATATTTGAATTCAACTTTACATTGATTATGACCTCACCTAGTCTTTTACACCCACACAATCATCTTCTCTTTATAATTGTACCACTAACTTTCTCTCGTGCATGCATGCACACACACTACCAGTCGGCATTATCCATCACACACATGCAATCTTTTTCTTTAAGTCGGTCTCCCATGAAGGCACACACCCACACACATCCCCCTCTCCATCATATCGGGCATTCTTTATTTCTCACACGTGCATGCGCAACGATCAATGTTCCTCTATGTCTGTGTGTATATAGCTAGGTCTTTAGTTTTCCACACAAACCGATCAATCGATATATCCAGTGAGGTCTCACCCTCTTTCCCACGTCCACATTGATCAATCTATACCTCTTTATATATGATTAACATATATAGATAATACACCCACATTAATTATATATCCAATGTCCCCCTCTCATCATCCATGCCTTCTGCTTCATCTCTCAGACGCGCGCACAATGGCGAAGACAGGCGGCAGCAAGGGCCCTGTCCCCCCCGCTAACATCACTATATATTGAGGCCAATATGAATGTGATCATTATACAATTGCGGCTAAAAATGGTTTAACTTCATGAATTGACCCTCCTCGTAAAGGATTAGCAATGCTTGGCCCCCTAGCTCATTTATTTTTCATGGCTCCGCCACTGCGCGCAACAGCGCATGTTCTCGCCCCCTCTCTCTAAATATCGATCTCGCACTTGTGCACTCCTTCATATTCTCCCTCCACTCGGCCCCTCCCACCATCTTCTAGCCCCCACCGGATTTTTCCACATGTACAATCTAGCAGACTCCATGGTTGAACTTAAGCATAATGCACAAACCTCAAAACAATAGTGGTTCTCCTTTGTTCTAGAATCTACCGTATCATAACTGCCCAAACTTTTTTCTAGTTGAATTGCCATTATTTGTTTTTACTTTATGCTTTAAAACGCACAATTCCATGAATCATAAAATAGATTAAGGGCTTCTTTGATTCAAAGGATTCTCAAAGGAATTTTGGAGGATTCTAATCCTTAGGAATTTTTCCTATCTTGGTTGTTTGATTCGTAGGATTGTAAGCCATAGGAATTTTTCCATATGATTCATTTGCACTAGATTACATAGGAAACATCCCATCCACTCAAACCTCTTTGAAAGAATTCTGCGTTTTTTCTATGCACAATCAAACACTCGTACAATCCTGTAGGATTCAAGACGATATTCCACTATAATCCCATGTTTTGCCTATTACCGCCTTTTGGAAATCCTACAGATCCAAGAGGCCCTAGATTTTTTATAAAAAACTAATTGATTTTGAATGAGATGAACTATAAGAATTAAACGAAGGTCTACATCAGGCATATATGACTCAGATCTTACATGCTATAGTGTGGTATTTATTCATAATTTGGTTGCAAAATCTGATGCGTGCAATGCACGTGTACCTTACTAGTACTTAGAGTATGTGCAAAACACGTAAATTAGAATTCCAATGGCATGCTACACAGTGTCTCTCTTACTGTTCATGAAGCCACGTGGCACATGTGGAGGCGTTGTTGCGACCTCCTTGTGTGGACTGATCATAGTGATGTGCTGCTGGTTCTAGAAGAATGTACTCGTCCTCCCTGAGCCATACTGTCGGTACATGCACGAAATGAAGATGTGCACGCATGCCACGCATGCACTCATTCCCTCGCACGCACACACGGATACACGGGCGGATGCAATTTTGTACCAAGATCCACCCCATGTGATAATTTGACGCGTCTGAAGTCATTCACTTCATTGATGGTCAATTAATACAGTGCATGCAAATTGAGTGGACATGAGGGCGGAAGAAAGACATTACTACTCCACTGCGCACATGCGAGTAGTTAAATCATGGGTTGCTAGTAGTACTTCCAATGGTCTCCTTCGTATTTTGTGCCAATTTTTGATAGTAACATAATATTTATGTATTTGAGCAGTGTAGTCTACTTGAAATTTATGTTCCACTAAACTCATCGGGAGCCGTTTCGGGCCTCGAAACCAAAACCATCAATTAATCTTTACCTTGTTCCCATCCCATTCAAAGCCTGCTCACACCTACTAGTACGTACCAAACCTAAATGTGTTCCCACTATGCAGGTATTAGTACTAGTGCTAGTACTTAGGTTATAAAAAGGGGAACTACCTAACCGAAAATTACTCTACCTTTCCTCCTCATAAGTGCTTCTTCTTCGTCCGTCCTTGCCATGGCCGGTGAGTAGAGCTCTAGGTCGAGAACTACTCGTAACAAGGGAGCGGCAACCGAGGCTGTGGAAAAAAAGAAAGGGCTCGCCGCCATGCAGAGACCTCGAAAGATCTCTCACGGGCAGGCGATGGCTCCCAGGAGCGCCCTAGCCGCGGGGGCGAACATGCCGAGCCGGCAGTGCTGGAGTCATTATCCCTCGACGGCATGCCCGATCAGCTCAATAAGCACCTCAATAAGCAGAAGGAGTTCATCCAAGGCTTGGTGGAGCTGCTGAAGGAGAGCCTCGATGACATGCCCGCTGAGCTCAATAAGCAGGGGGAGTTGACCGCCGGCTTGGTGCTGCTGCTGAAGAAGAGCATTGACTCGGAGAAGAAGGCGACCGGCGAAATCCTGCAACTTCAAGAGGGCAAGGCGAAGCTCTGCCACGAGCTCGACCTGTTGAAGGAGAAGAATGCCGGCTCGAAGAAGCTGCATGAGAATAGTAGTTCCTCGATGAAGATGCTGCAGGCCCTCGTCATGGAACAGAAGGAGGAGTTGGCGAAGCTCCGCATCGAGCACCCGGCTGCTGTCAAGGTATGTAATGCGGCCGTGGAACAGATGATGAAGGCTCGCGTCGAGAAATCCCGCGTCATGGACAGAATGAAGAAGATGGCGGAGGAGACGCGCAAGGAGATGGAGGTCGTGGAGGCAATGAAGAATCAGTTACGACTTTGCGGCGAATTAGATCATTTGGGGTGATAATATTCCTTCTTCTTTTGCTCCTGTGTTTCATCTTTTGCTTCGGGTGTTTCGCTGCACGTGTCATGTTTTCTGCGAGGCATGAATAGAACAATGCTAACAATGAGATGACTAGCAAATTAGATCATTTTTTATCGCCATATGGCACTGGGCTGCCGTGTTTCGTGCTCCTGTGTTGTAGTACTACTCCAGTGGAAAACTTGAGTATACCGGACGGTTCTTTGCTCCTCCTCAGGTCGTCGGCACATTTATACGAGCATTCAAATCACAAGGCCCCACCTTCCAGCAGTAATGAGCTGTCAAATCACAAAGGCCCTCGCCTCTTGTGAAACCGACCAAGCTAGACTGCTCCACCCTCTAGCCTTTTAAAAAATGCATACTTTTGTACAGTAGTAGTATAGATGGATTGTGCCATGGAGCAAAACTTGAAATTAAAAAAAGGTGGTACATATAGAGAGTGCTCGTCACCAAATTATGCATATAGTACTATTAAAAAGGCTAGACACAATAATGGTGTCTAGCACAACCCACCCCTCAAATAAAACTAAGAACCCTGGAATTCTTTGACAAAACTAAGCACCCTGAAATTCTTTGACAACTAAACTGCTGGCTATATGGTGTTGGTCATATATATTGTACGTAGAGTGGTAGTACTATACCAACTAAAAGATGAAATGTAAGAAATACTAGTATGTACGTACCGAAGAGTTAAAGTAACGAGAAGAAACATAACATAGTTCTGCTGGGGGCTCAGCACAACACACCCCTCAAATTAAACTAAGCACACCTGAAATTGAAATATGCAACTAATCCGGTAGACACTGTATTAGAACCACCATGAGCAACGACACTGCCACCTTACTCGGAGTCCTCGTCCATGTCCTCGACTTCGTCCTTGTCCCTTTTCCTCTTGGCTGATACTTCTTTGCTTGAACCGCACACTTGGCTCTTGCTCTTCATCCAACCCTTGTAGATATTGAAACAAAGGTAGCCATCCATTGCAGCATAGTGGATGTGGTCTATATATAGTACATTCCGCTGCCATGCATGACGATGAAACATGTGATGAGGTTTCTCCAGTTTACCGTAGAAAGGATGAACCATGGCTCCTGCCAGGGTCAACATTGAAGGCTAGACACTGGAGGGCAGCAGCTGATTCTTCTGGAGGTCAAAGGGGTTGCCTACAACGAGGTCTATCTGACCCAGGACTCTTTTGTCGTTCGTAAAGTCTACAGTAACGAATTTGACTAGGTTGCTATTGAGAAAGTTCTTAAAATCCAGGCATTCAACGTCGGCATGGCATATGTGGTAGACCAAGCATAAGTCATGCACGCAAACTTGGATCACGGTGGGCTTGTTCCTCTCTTCCTCCTTTAGATCCTTCTCTCGTCCCAGGACTATGGTGTACTCAACATCTAGCCCAGCGACCCACTCATCATCCGAGTTTTGGAACATGCGTCTGAAGCGAGAAAGGCATCCTTTCACCATCGTGGAAGAACGGGTGTAGATGACATCGAACTCATCGCCGGTGATGGTTCTAACCTTGTACTCACCGCCGATTATGGAGATTTGGGACGCCATGGATTTGGGAGGAGAGTTAGGATTAGTGGAACTACCGTAATGTGAAAGGACGGGACGACTAGGAGCGAACTGCCGTAATATTAAAGGACATGCGGGGACGAGTAGGAGCGAACTGCCAGCATGCGAATGGCAGGGTAGTGGCTTTCCATTCTCCCATGATACGGGCTTTCGAGAGCCCTTGGATATGAGATCGAACGGTTGCATGGCGTGATTCTAGACCTATGGGTGAATATTCTATCCTGGAGGGTTATTCTGCAAATTTTCAGCAACTTAGCATGCGACCGTTCGATCTCAGATCCAAGGGCTGCCAGCAGCCCGTATCATGGTCGCGCCTACCATGACCGTCGTGTCGCTCACGCGGTCGCGCCCTTGGAGATTTAACACGGTGCGTTAGGCTATATGATGTTGGCATGTCATCACTTAGTCACTCATCTACAACAAGGTTAGCTATAAGGTTGGCTATAAGTGTATTTTTTTACTTCTCTCTATCTCTTTCTTCGTACTCCCTCTGTCCCATAATATAAGAACGTTTTTGACACTAGTGTAGTGCCAAAAACATTCTTATATTATGGGACAGAGGGAGTAGTATTTATTGCATTTGCCAAGGAGTGACCTCTTCCAATGAAATGGTGTGTTATTAGTTTTTTGTTGCAAAGTTTGCTTCATTTAATTAGCTATAGACTCAAAATTGTCTTTTCACCTAGGTACACGCGCTTAGCACCGTTTCTTCCTTGGGTCACCAAACTAGTCTCTCTCTTCTTGATTAACTTGCGACATCAGGCTTTATGCCTATGTGGCAAGCTTAGCACCTGTAGGAGCAAGTAAGTACAATAGTGCGCTTTACATGGCATTTTTGCATATGTGGAGGAAAGAGAGGCAAGGAAAAAGTGCAGAAGTGGGCTCTCATGCAAGAGCCAACCTCTGCTACATGATGGAGCATTGGGAGAGGACCTGTATGGAGGTGGTCAGGAATCGGGAGACTCATGCCGGTCGTAGTGCCGCAGTTAAAATGATAATGGCAAGTCAAATCACGGGGCCCCTCCTGTCCAGCAGTAACTCGCTGTCAAATCACACAGCCCTACGTTTTGCAGCATCCTACTCCCTCATCTTCTCGCATCTCTATCGAACCTACTAGGCGGAACTGCCCCGCCTACCGCACAGGAAAAGCCCCGCCCTCGGCTTTTAAATAGTATGTTATACTAATTTTGTATCCATGAATTGTGCCATGGAGCACCTCTAGAAAACGGCGGTACACATGTACGGAGTATACATCACACCCGTCACATTTGCGTCACACCCCAGACGGTCGGTCGGTCTAGCACGCTGCTCTCCGAATGAAACGCGCATCATATGCATTTGCACACACATGTGGGACCACAATTGAGAACCGACCATAGGCACACTCCCCGGCCCCGCAAGTCGGGTGACTTAATAGAAGAGGGAGACGAGGGATAGTACTAGAGAAGTGTTGTACTACGTTGGTGCCTGGACGATCCCTGCAAGACACGAAAGATCAGTTCGTCCATGCATGTGACTAGACTCCTGCAGACACGCCTGGACTGGCTATCGTCTACATATCATGCAAGCTGTGTTGTACAGGGTTGTAGTTCTGGTGAAAAATCTAAAAAAAGGTTTCTTGTCATCTTGCAAAATTAGGTGTCATGTGCTTTGGATCACTGCGAGGGTTAAACAACGACAACTGAGTTGGGCTAGTCATTGGGCGCACATGCACGAAGACTACTCAGCTGCCATCTAGGTCAAGCCGGCTATGTTAATTAGGACATCTATCGACGGTCCCCTTTTCCACGAGTTCATCTTTAATTCGATCTTTGTTCCTCGTCTAGTTTGTCCGTCGGGATTCATGTTGTCTCCTTTGGGCAGTGAGGTTATGATTTCTTGTCATGTGGCATTTTTTCGTGTTATATGTTATAATCCGGTGCTTCAGATCAAAATGACGAAAACTGCGCCTCCGGGCCACGTGCATGAAGACTTCTCGATAGTCATTGACGAGCTCAAGCCGACTCCGGTAGACAAAAGAAAACTAGTACTCCACTATATAGGCAGGAGCCTCCGCGCTTGCTTGCTAGTGTTGCTCTCTTCACACTGTCTCATCCTCTCCAGATCTAAACACGACAGCGGTGGCCACACTCTCTCTCTCTGCTCACCGCTGGTCACAGATCCAGCCAGATCCTCTCCATTGGGGAAGGTGAGAAGGTGCAACATTCACGCGGTCATCCTCGGCGACGGATCTTACCCACTGCTGGCGCATCCCGATCAGCCTGCCTTGCCGTTCTCTCCCAAGCACCGCTGGCGAGGGAGGGCCTCCGTCCCCTTCTTCCTCGCTGCCGTAGTGTGGGCAGATCCGGCCTCCCGCCGCCCACCTAGCGACATCCCGGCGACCATCAGGTATAAGTTCCTTCAAAACTGGCCTTGCTCTACTTCTCAACCTCCCGATGTCACTGCATTTGTATCTTTTACTATTTCTCAGGCCCCCTCGTAGATAGGATCGATCGGCTGTTCAAAAACCACCTATTTTTTATGATTAAGAGGTAAAAGTAGTTCATGCACTCGAATCTAGTACTACTTGGTTCAAACAAGGAAGAAAGGGGTGGGGGTGGGGGAAGATTTGTTACTTGAATCTAGGACTTGGTCGAAAGAGGAAATAATGGGGGCAAAAAGTAGCAGAGACTGGCTATCCAACTGGTTATAAAACTCTAGGTCTAATAGGGAAATAAAGGGAAACGCAGTACAAACTCAATATAAACCCGATCTATTGGTTGAAAAAGGAAAGAAAGTGGGGACTGGGGGACAAGTCAAGAGAATAAGTCCAGCACTAGATTTGCTAGCCTCATACAGTATAAGGTAGCTATACCGAACAAAAATGGGACCAACCTAGATATCCTGTTCTGATGTTTGTTTCCCCAAGCCACTCTTATGTAATGCCACTGGTAAAATGTAGCAGTCGCACTGTTAAAAGTAAGGACACGTTAAACCAATGTTTTTTTAATGTAATGCCTCCAGTAATATGAATCAATGGCACTTTTTTACATGTCCTGCTAAATTTCCCATCAAGTTGGTTATTTTCGTTAGAAATGCAACTGTCCTGGTCCGCCTACTCTCCCGTGCCCAAAGTAATGTCGTATTTAAAGGTTGTCATAGTTAATCCTAATGCCCACACTAATATCTAGCAATGCCACTGCTTTAGAAATTGCTACTGTCCTTGTAGGATTGCCATTCAGATAAGGAACATGCTTCTTTTCATTTGATGCATGTTTCATCACTTTTTAGTCACCCTCCCTTCCACCTTTTTTGTGCAAATAGAGATATACATTTCACGCTCGATCTTAGTTGAACTGCACAAATGATATCCAAATTATAGTTGAACATTCCAGGAGATTCACAACCAACCTTGATGTTGCTCAATTTTGTTGCAACTAATGAAGAAGAAGCTCTGTCAGTTTCGTTTTCTGATGGAAATGGAACCGGGGTTGGAGCCCTTTTTCTTAAATTTTTTTGAAGAAGAAGCTGCTAGCTCACGGGACATTGCTTCATTTTAGGTGAACTGCACCAAAAGTTCCCATGAATTGAATCATCCATGTTGGTGACTGAAAGAGCCAGCTTCAGCATCCCAGTCTAAGCACCCCCGGCCTCCATCCTTGCGACGCACGGTACACCTTGTTTGCCACCTGCTCGACCCTAGTGTCACTGATAAAATGAAGTAATAATACAGTTAAAATAGAGCGAGTGTCCTCTCTATCATTTCATTTCCAATGTAGATAAAGAAAGTGCTTCTCTTTGTTAATGTATGTTTCATCAACTAGTCCCATTGTTGATGTTTAAGCGTTTCTGCAAACTGGGGTGCTTAATTTTAGTTGATTTGTACAAAAATAGAGATTTGAATGTCTCAAGGCGCCTCCTTGTACTACCGCTGTACACTGATGTTCATCACTGGCAGAAGGTGTATTTGGGAGACTTGGGACAATTTCCAGTATGAGGCGTACCGTATGAGGCGTAGCAGGGCCCATCTTGCCCTCGCAGCATGGCATACTATGATACTATCACAATATTTTCTTCTATTTATTTTGTGTGTTTCATTAACTAGTGCCACTATAATGTAATCACGCTTTTTCATTATCTGTGCAAACAAGGTTATTCAGCTACATTTTGGTGGAACTGCACAAATGTACGTATGGAACCGACATATATGAAGAGTGCGAGGTGTGCCAAGTAAAAATTACCGACACCAACCATGCTCCATGCACGCATTGGCATCCACCACCACTAGTGGGATGTGTGGCGCTCTCTGTGGATGGATCTTTCTCGGAAGCAAATCCTCTAACCAAATACTAGTAGCTTATATTGGCAGTTTTCTAGGGAGTACTCTTTTCTGAAAGAAGCACCAATCTATTTTTCTTTATTTGTACACTGTGTCACAACTTTGACCCAAAGGTCCAGAGCTATTTTAAGGTGATTGGCGTAGTACTCGAAGACTGATTGTAAGCATGATTTTCATTAGCTGTCACACTGATTGTAAGAATAAGCAGGTGGAAGATTAGGTTAGTGTGAAGCTTACCTTAAAACCTACCGCCGCCATTGAAACGAGGAGAGCGTCGAGGGAACCATGGAGAACGGCGGGGAAGCGATGTCGCGCCATCCGGCCTCCTCTTACGGTGGGAGAACGAATACTCATGTGGCTCCGGCTGGCTCTGCACCCTCACGAACGGCACACCATACTCGATCGATTCGTTATCCTCTAGGTGCTCGACCTTTGACCTGTACGCCCACCACCTCCGCCTGACTATCGCCTCAGGCAAATCTGTCTGCTCCATCGCCCAAAGGAGATACTCGATGAACTCGGAGGACTGCGGCATGACTGCCGCCGAGGAGTACATGTACATCGCCGCCCTCATCGCCACCGTCTCGTTCTTTCGCATACATTGCCACATGGCCCTCACCGTCCTTGAAATCTCCCACTCATTGTCAAACCAAGTAAGGATCTACTTCAACCTGGCTAACTTTGCCTGGTCGCCACCGGCGATCTGCCTGATTCGCTGCTGCATCCTCTCCATAGATGTCCTTCTGAGTGGTCCGGTGCTAGCTTTGGAAGATGGGAGGAGAGACGGTGGTCTTGCAATAGAGAAGAGGGAGAGGCAAGATGGTGGTTTTGGAATGGAGATGATGGAGAGGAGAGGAGGTGGTTTTGCAATAGAGAAGAGGGAGAGGCAAGATGGTGGTTTTGGAATGGAGATGATGGAGAGGAGAGGAGGTGGTTTTGCAATGGAGAAGATCAGAAGAGGGAGAGGCGAGACAGTGGTCTTGGAATGGAGATGATGGAGAGGAGAGGGGGTGGTTTTGCAATGGAGAAGAGGGAGAGGAGCATGCGACAATGATTTAGGATTGGATGAGAGGGCCGACGCGCTGTGACTGGATCAAAATCAAAGTCAATTTACCCTTCAATTAAGAAAGCGACCCCACATTAACTAGTCTCCCTTTTATTCTGGGTCATAATTGACCATGATTTTCGCACATAAAATATATGTTATACATTGCAAAAATAATATAATTTGAAAGTACATTCAGATACGAACCAAATTATACAATTTTTGGTGACATGCATTCACATTTTGCTTGTCAAATACAGTATGTGGTCAAACTTTGACCCAAAATATGCAAAACAAAAAATACTTCCAAGACCAGCGCCACTCTTCCGCTCTTCTCCTCTTAAACCACCGCCGCTCCTCTCTTGTTCCAATCTAATTCCAGCGCCGCTCCTCTCCTCTTCCATTTCAAAACCACCGCCCCTCCTCTCCTGTTCCAGTCCAAAACCAGTGTTGCTCCTCTCCCATTCTGATCCAAAACCAGCGCTGCTCCTCTCCTCTTCCATTCAAAAACCACCGCCGGCGAGTGAAGGTGCTGTGGAGAAGTAGATCGATGGAGGAGTACAACCGATACATGAGGATCGCAGACGGCGACCCTGTGAAGCTAGCGAGGATGTTGGAGAGACAGTCTTGGTTTGACAACAAGGACCAACTAGCAGCGACGGCGACATCCATGGCCAAATATCTGCAACAGAGCGAAAAGGCGGTGATACTCCCGGAGGGAGTCGCGCGGGAGTACATAGAGCTGCTCCTCTGGGCCATGGAGCAAACAGATTCACCGAATCCGATCGTGAGGGAGCGGTGGTGGGAGTATCGATCCCAGATGGAGCATCCACCAGAGATTGAAGGGTTGAGCATCTACATGGTGACGTTTGTGAGGGTGTCCTGCCAGAGCGAGTCGGTGGAGTCTTCGTCGACCGAACCCAACTGCAAGAGGGGAAAAACAGTTGGCCCGATGACGCTTCCCCGCCATCCTCTCCCTCGCCGTTCACATCGTCTCACGGGGCGACTGTCTGCCGCCGAGGTATAGGAGGGGACTGCCCCCCAACCCAATAGTCGGGCAGGTTGTGAATTGTCAGGAGGAGCTTAGGGTTGTCAGTATTTGCAGGTTGTGAATTGTGTTTTGTGTTGTGTATTTTGAGAGTACTTTCAGATATGAATGTCTTTTGAATTTCAGATTTGCAGTATTAAGCATATGAAGTATTTTATGAATTCTAGAGATCTATTTTTAGCACTTAAAAAATGTAGTTTTATAAGAGTATAGAAGTGCAGACAATGTGATTCTCAAAGAAGAAACTGCAAGTTTCAGTTTCAGATAAGAAACTGCAAGTTCAGTTTCAGATAAGAAACTGTAACTTTTAGAGGCAGAGCATTTATATTAACATGGACTTTTCAAATAGGGTTAGCATCATGTTGGAAGTTTTATTCATGGTCGAAAATGGAACTACTAGCCAGTTAACATCATGCTGATCAACATTCATGCATAGCACATCTTCATATGATGCACAGTCAAAAAGATATGCTATTTTCAAAATGCACACACAATGTCGAGTGTGTGAAACACAGAGAAAACGAGGGACGAAGTTTTGGCAAGTGTTGGACGTGGTGTGCGTAGATGACAATGGGGACCCACATGTCAATAAAGGCAGAGGCAAAAAATTTGGAGATATTTTCCGTGCACAGGTGGAATCGAACCCGGGCAGAACAGCTGTCGGGTAGTGTCACTTGGTCACTAGGCTAGTTCAGTAGTTTTGTTAATAATAAGGAACTTCCTCAGGTGGTCGGATCCCCTCATGCGCCTTTTGTGCGCTCGCCGTGACGCTGCTGTCTGCCGTTGTGAACATGCTGAACAAACGAGAGGAATCTGGAGAGGACTTTACGTGGAGAGGCGGACAGTCGGGACCCACCAGGTCTATGGCCGTACGCAAGCAGGTGCCTCATCGAAAAAATACTTCCTCTTAATGCTATACTAACGTTGGGGCCCACGGGTTTGTCAACATAGTTACATTTTTTTAGGTGCTTCAACATAGTTACTATAGGAGATAAATTCACAACGAAGCCGGGGAGCTGGCACGTATCATTTATTATCACTGGGGCAGCAAGTATCAGCTGGGTTTTGGGCTGCCCCGTCTAGGCTTTCTTTTTTAACATGCCCAGCCCACAGCCTCGGATGGGAGGTCCATAGGCCTGTTTGTATTTTCTTGAGGGCCGTCATGTATCGACCGGCCTATGGACCTCCCATCCGAGGTTTTATTTTTCCTGAAACATCGACAACCCAATTTATGTATTTTTTTTTGAAGAAAACACAGAGGTCTGTTCTATTTTTCTATATAAGAATAGGAATGCCATGTCCAACTTATGTTTCCCTTCTAACTATATTATATATATTTAAATTATTTTATATGTCATTATATATTATTTTTATTGTCATCATATATTTAACAGATACTTACATATGTAAGATAACAATATCTCACATCTTATTAACTTATAAAAATAATTTCTTAACAATAAAATCCTGGATTGTTTTGGCACAAAAATTCTAGTGACTGTGTACAAAAGCTTGGTAAGATTTAAGGACGAATGTAATAATATCACTTGTTATTGAAATATATTTATAACAAAATGCCCAGCCCCTTTTTATTTTTTGATAACATTGCTAGCCCAACCTAACTTTATAATTAGAATCAGCCCAGCAAAATCATGTATTTCGAGAAAGTGCAAATGGCCTGTAATTTTTTAGGAAAAAAATAAATGGGCCGCATGGACGCTACATTATTTGTTCATCCAGCCCAGCTAATGGACTGTATCACTTTGAAAAAAAGCTAATGGACTGTAATTCAAAAAAAGATCAAATTGACTGTAAATTCTACCGCGTAAAAAAGACTATAAATTCTGAAAAAATGGGTTAAATACGCGCCACATTTTTGGAGGCTGAAATGTGGGCCAATAGGTCGAAGCCAATGCAAGTCGTTGTCAATTTAGTCAACAAATGATTCTGACATGTTAGCCGTTGGATTTACACCCAACGACCGGCATCCATCTTCAATCTCTCGTCTTCTTCCTCCAGCGCCGTCGGGACCACCTCCCACCTCCTACTGCTAGCAGCTTTGCTTAGCATGCTTCAATGTGAAGTGTTGCTCCACCATTGGCCAGGCCATCCCTCCACACCTCCTGTTCTTCTCCACCGACTGCCGAACCACACCGCACTAGAACCAGTTAACCCTCGTGCACCTCTCCATCTGCGACTCTACTCCCGCATCTTCCATCTCCGGCTCGTTGCTGTCCGGGGCCTTGCCGTCATCCCCCACCTTGGATGCGCTCGGCGTGGCGTGGTCAACATGGTCAACGAATGACACCATCGGAAGTAGACTGTGCATGGGGAGGCTGACAGCTGGGTCCATGGCTGCACACAAGGAAATGCCTGCTTATTATGCGCAACATAATGATTCCTCCACCTGACATTTGGGACCCACCGGAAGGGCCTCTGTATTTCACGAAAAAAACATGCCCCCCGCTGACAGGTCAGACCCACCAGCTATCTTCGCACGCAAGGAAGCGCCTCCTTATTACGCAAAAAAAATGAATACTCCCCCTGCTAGCTGGAACCCAACATAGTGGGAGGCTGACTTGTCGGCCTACCAAATTGACGGCACGGAGGGCTTTGTCAACTTAGTCGATATGAATGATTCTAGCTCCTGTTACCGTACGATGTTCATCCAACGGCCATAGTGCTTCTTCAACCTCTGGTCTTCTTGCTCCAGCCGCCCAAACCAGCGCCGGTCGTGCCGTGTGCTCCTACCTCCCGTGGCCGGCTATGAAGCCGCGGAGGCCTCACCGCCCCCTACTACTCCCACCGCTAGCCAAGCCATCCCTCTACTCACCCACACCCCCTGTTATTTTGCAGCAACGGCAGCCTCACACCGCAGCCGAACCAGTGAACCCTTGTACTCCTCTCCGTGTGGGCATCCACTGCCGCGTCTTCCCCGGCTCCGCGTCGTTGATGACCCACAAGTATAGGGGATCTATCATAGTACTTTCGATAAGTAAGAGTGTCGAACCCAACGAGGAGCATAAGGAAATGATAAGCGGTTTTCAGCAAGGTATTCTCTGCAAGTACTGAAATAAGTGGTAACAGATAGTTTTGTCATAGGATAAATTGTAACGAGCAACAAGTAACAAAAGTAAATAAAGTGCAGCAAGGTGGCCCAATCCTTTTTGTAGCAAAGGACAAGCCTGGACAAACTCTTATAATAGGAAAAGCGCTCCCGAGGACACATGGGAATATCGTCAAGCTAGTTTTCATCACGCTCATATGATTCGCGTTCGGTACTTTGATAATTTGATATGTGGGTGGACCGGTGCTTGGGTACTGCCCTTACTTGGACAAGCATCCCACTTATGATTAACCTCTATTGGAAGCATCCGCAACTACGACAAAAGTATTAAGGTAAACCTAACCATAGCATGAAACATATGGATCCAAATCAGCCCCTTACGAAGCAACGCATAAACTAGGGTTTAAGCTTATGTCACTCTAGCAACCCATCATCTACTTATTACTTCCCAATGCCTTCCTCTAGGCCCAAATAATGGTGAAGTGTTATGTAGTCGATGTTCACATAACACCGCTAGAGGTTAGACAACATACATCTTATCAAAATATCGAACGAATACCAAATTCACATGACTACTAATAGCAAGACTTCTCCCTTGTCCTCGGGAACAAACGTAACTACTCACAAAGCATATTCATGTTCATAATCAGAGGGGTAATATTGTGCATAAAGGATCTGAACATATGATCTTCCACCAAATAAACCAACTAGCATCAACTACAAGGAGTAATCAACACTACTAGCAACCTACTAGCACCAATCCCGGACTTGGAGACAAGAATTGGATACAAGAAATGAACTAGGGTATGGAGATGAGATGGTGCTGGTGAAGATGTTGATGGAGATTGCCCTCTCCCGATGAGAAGAGCGTTGGTGATGACGATGGTGATGATTTCCCCCTCCCGGAGGGAAGTGTCCCCGGCAGAAAAGCTCTGCCGGAGCCCTAGATTGGTTCCGCCAAGGTTCTGCCTCGTGGCGGCGGAGTCTCGTCCCGAAAGGTTGCTTGTTATTTTTTTTTCATCGAAAGACTTCATATGGGAGAAGATGGGCGTCGGAGAGCCA
>NC_057810.1:536209619-536345594 GCF_018294505.1 Triticum aestivum | reverse complement strand
TCATCTTTGGCGACGATTTTTCTTTATTTATTCTAAGATATCCCATGGAGTTTCAGGACTTTTGGAGTTGCGCAGAATAGTCCTTCAATATTTGCTCCTTTTCCAGCCCAGAATTCCAGCTGCCGGCATTCTCCCTCTTCATGTAAACCTTGTAAAATAAGAGAGAATAGCCATAAGTATTGTGACATAACGTGAAATAACAGCCCATAATGCAATTAATATTGACATAAAAGCATGATGCAAAATGGACGTATCAACTCCCCCAAGCTTAGACCTCGCTTGTCCTCAAGCGAAAAGCCGATAACAATAAATATGTCCTCATGTTTAGAGGTAGAGGCATCGATAAAACTAAAATACGGACATGAAGGCATCATGATTGCTTCGTAACAGCAACAAATATAAAATTTTGTCATATGATTACTTATGTTCTAGTGATGATCGTTTCACAAAGCCAAAATATGAATCAGAAACTTTATTGGGCACCAAACAATTATAATCTCAGTCATTGAAGCAATTGCAATTTATCATAACATCGGAAAGAGTCTATGCAGAGCTAAAAAGCAGGTCCACATACTCAACTATCACTTAGTCCTTCATAATTGCTAGCACTCATGCGATACTTTGTGGTTACGGAGTTTTAATCGGACCCAGAGAAAGATAGGGGCTTATAGTTTTTTTGCCCCACAACCTTTTACCTCAAGGGTAATGTCAACAATAATAATTCACGCTCCTCCACATCCAATTAGATATATATATCATGTTCTTTCCAACATGCTGAGCTTTCCAAAGGATAAAATTAAAAAGGAAGGTGAAGATCACCGTGACTCTTGCATAATGTAGAGGATAATAATAAAAGATAGGCCCTTCGCAGAGGGAAGCAGAGGTTGTCGTGCGCGTTTAGGGTTGATGCACAAAATCTTAATGCAAAAAAACGTCACTTTATATTGCCCCGTGCATGTGAACCTTTATTATGTAGTCCGTTGCTTTTATTGTGTCCACAACAAGTTCGTACAAAGCTTATTTCTATGCACTAATAAGTCATGCATATTTAGAGAGCAATTTTTTTATTGCTTGCACCAATGACAACTTACTTGAAGGATCTTACTCAATCCATAGGTAGATATGGTGGGCTCTCATGGCAAAACTGGTTTAAGGGTATTTGGAAGCACAAGTAGTATTTCTACTTAGTGCTGAGAATTGGCTAGCATGAGGGGGAAAGGCAAGCTCAACACGGTAGAGGAACCATGACAACATACTTTATCTCAGATGTAAGAAAACATAACTCATTATGTTGTCTTCCTTGTCCAACATCAACTCTTTAGCATGTCATATTTTAATGAGTGCTCCCAATCATAAAAGATGTCAATGATAATATATCTATATGTGATACCTGTCTTTACTTATTACTTCCTATTAATGGCAACGATGACCAAAGCTATATTTGCCAACTCCCAACAACTTTAGATCATCATACTCTTTCTATGTGAAGTCATTACTTTCAATAAGATCAATATGAACTCTTGACTCTTTTTATTCTTTCTCTTCTAATCACCCAAGATCATGGCAAAATACTCAAGCCCTTGACTCAACACTAATCTTTATTATATAGCTCGCGGACTCGATTACAAAGAAGGAACATAAAGCAAAATTCAAAACTAGATCATGCCATGACTTTATTCTACTAAATCAAGATACTACTAATAAGATCGAACTAAGAAAAATGGTAAAGATAGGAGTTGTGATGGTGATACGATACCAGGGCACCTCCCCCAAGCTTGGCAGTTGCCAAGGGGAGTGCCCATACCCAGATGATTATTTCTCCTTCTTTGTTGTTGGCGTAATATTCTTGGCGATGATTCCCCTCAGAATACAGTTCTCCTCCTCGAGCTTATTGACTTGCTGCTTGAGGTCCATTATTTCCTTGCAAAGCTTTCCTGTAACTGCTCAAGCTCCTTGCACCCAAGGGTGTTGCATAGCTGCGGGAGAACCAGAGACACTCCTCCTCATATTTTCACAAGAAAGAAATTTAACATTGGAAGGGATAACCGAGTTTGGAATAGCGGAGCTCTGTAGCTCCCCCATCGTAAGCCCCACTCGGAGGCGAGAGGTGGCTTCCTGATCCTCCATGGCATCTACTCTCATCAGGTCAGCCTCCATCTCCTCCTCCGTTGCTGGCCCGAAGTGGTCAGCGTCGCTGTTTGCTCTTGGTTCCGGTGTCGGGTTGGATACCCGGCTCTCCCCGACTGACTCTTGAGAAGACATCTTCCTCTTATCTGCAGCAGCAACAACTCGAAACAAAAACAAAGGATAATGGCGTGATACGGGAGTCAAAACCTCCGGGAGTATATATAATGAATTTTTATCGACCAAAATACGCGTCGTGCAAGGAAACGGAGTCCGGAGGGCACATGAGGTGCTCACGAGGTAGGGGGGCGCGCCCAAGGGGGTAGGGCGCGCCCTTCACCCTCGTGGAGGCCTCGTGTCCTCCCCGGACTGCTACTTATTTTTCTATTTTTCTAAATATTCGAAAACGGAGAAATATTGCCTTAAAAATTGTTTTGGAGTCGGTTTACTTACCGTACCACATACCTATTCCATTTCGGAGTCTGGAACGTTCTGGAAAGTGTCCTTTATGTATTCCTCCGGGGTTACGGTTTCAATAATATTAGTTTCAACATTTATAGGATTACTGAAATATAGTGTTTGATCCTTTGACCATTTACCACCTTCGGATTTGTGCCTGCGAAGTTGTTGATTTTTATGGCGCCAGAACGACAGACCTCCTCGATAACGTAAGGACCTTCCCATTTGGAGAGAAGTTTTCCTGCAAAAAATCTTAAACGAGAGTTGTATAGCAATACATAATCACCTACATTAAACTCACGCTTTTGTATCCTTTTGTCATGCCACCTTTTGAATTTTTCCTTAAACAACTTGGCATTTTCATAAGCTTGGGTTCTCCATTCATCAAGTGAGCTAATATCAAATAACCTCTTCTCACTGGCAAGTTTGAAATCATATTTGAGCTCCTTAATAGCCCAATATGCCTTATGTTCTAGTTCGAGAGGTAAATGACATGCCTTCCCATAAACCATTTTATACGGAGACATACCCATAGGATTTTTATATGCAGTTCTATAGGCCCATAATGCATCATCAAGTTTTTTGGACCAATTCTTCCTAGACCTATTGACAGTCTTTTGCAAAATTAATTTGAGCTCTCTATTGCTCAATTCTACCTGACCACTAGACTGCGGGTGATATGGAGATGCAATCCTATGATTAACATCGTATTTAGCAAGCATCTTACGGAAAGCACCATGAATAAAGTGTGAACCACCATCGATCATTAAGTATCTAGGGACTCCAAACCTCGGAAAAATAACTTCCTTAAGCATTTTAATAGAAGTGTTATGATCAGCACTACTAGTTGGAATAATTTCTACCCACTTAGTAACATAATCAACAGCAACTAGAATATGAGTGTAACCATTAGAGGCAGGAAAAGGTCCCATGTAATCAAAGCCCCAAACATCAAATGGCTCAATAACAAGTGAATAATTCATAGGCATTTCTTGACGTCTACTAATATTGCCAATTCTTTGACATTCATCGCAAGATAAAATAAACTTACGTGCATCCTTGAAGAGAGTAGGCCAATAAAAACCGGATTGCAATACCTTATGTGCAGTTCTATCTCCAGCGTGGTGTCCTCCATAAGCTTCGGAGTGACACTTGCGTAGGATCTGTTCCTGTTCATGCTCAGGTACACAACGTCTAATAACACCATCTACTCCTTCTTTATAAAGATGTGGGTCATCCCAAAAGTAATGTCGCAAGTCATAGAAAAACTTTTTCTTTTGTTGGTATGTGAAGCTAGGCGGTATAAATTTAGCAACAATATAATTAGCATAATCAGCATACCACGGAGTGCTACGAGAAGTACTTATGACATTTAATTGCTCATCAGGAAAGCTATCATCAATAGGTAGTGGGTCATCAAGAACATTCTCTAGCCTAGACAAGTTGTCTGCAACGGGGTTCTCAGCTCCTTTCTATCAACAATATGTAAATCAAATTCTTGAAGCAAGAGAACCCATCTAATGAGTCTAGGTTTTGCATCTTTCTTTTCCATAAGATATTTAATAGCAGCATGATCTGTATGGATAGTTACTCTAGAATCAACAATATAGGGTCTGAATTTATCACAAGCAAATACAACCGCTAAAAGTTCCTTTTCGGTAGTAGCATAATTTCTTTGAGCATTGTCTAGAGTCTTACTAGCATAATGGATAACATTCAATTTCTTATCAACTCTTTGCCCTAGAACAGCACCTACAGCATAATCACTAGCATCACACATAATTTCAAAGGGTAAATTCCAATCAGGTGGCTGAACAACAGGTGCAGAGACTAATGCTTTCTTAAGTATTTCAAATGCTTCTACACAATCATCATCAAAGACAAATGGTACATCTTTTGTAATAAATTAGTCAGAGGCCGAGAGATTTTTGAGAAGTCCTTGATGAACCTCCTATAAAATCCGGCGTGACCAAGGAAACTTCTTATACCTTTGATGTCCTTGGGACATGGCATCTTTTCAATAGCATCAACCTTGGCTTTATCAACTTCAATACCTCTTTCAGAAACTTTGTGCCCCAAGACAATACCTTCATTAACCATAAAGTGGCACTTTTCCCAATTCAAGACAAGATTAGTTTCTTCACATCTCTGCAAAACTCGAGCGAGATTGCTCAAGCAATCATCAAAAGAGGAACCATAGACGGAAAAGTCATCCATGAAAACCTCACAAATTTTCTCACAAAAGTCAGAGAATATAGCCATCATGCATCTTTGAAAGGTAGCAGGTGCATTACATAAACCAAAAGGCATACGTCTATAAGCAAAAGTACCAAAAGGGCATGTAAAAGTAGTCTTTGATTGATCTTTAGCCGACACAGGTATTTGAGAAAAACCAGAATAACCATCTAGAAAGCAATAATGTGTATGTTTGCATAGTCTTTCTAGCATTTGATCAATAAAAGGTAAGGGGTAATGATCTTTCTTAGTAGCCTTATTTAATTTGCGGAAATCAATTACCATCCTATAACCTGTGATAATTCTTTGCGGAATCAATTCATCTTTATCATTAGGGACAACAGTAATACCTCCCTTCTTAGGGACACAATGGACAGGACTTACCCACTGACTATCAGCAACGGGATAAATTATACCTGCCTCCAGAAGCTTGAGTATTTCTTTTCTTACCACTTCTTTCATTTTAGGATTCAAACGTCGTTGAGGATCACAAACTGGTTTGGCATCAGCTTCCAAATTTATTTTATGTTGACATAGAGTGGGACTGATGCCCTTAAGATCATCCAGAGTATATCCAATAGCGGCACGATGCTTCTTCAGAGTTTTCAATAATCTTTCTTCTTCATGCTCTGAAAGGTTAGCGCTAATAATAACAGGATATATTTTCTTTTCATCAAGATAAGCATATTTAAGATTATCAGGCAACGGTTTAAGCTCAAACACGGGATCACCCTTGGGTGGAGGAGGATCCCCTAGGATTTCAACAGGCAAATTGTGTTGCAGAATAGGTTCCTGTTTAAAGAATACTTCATCTATTTCCCTTCTTTCATTCATGAACATATCATTTTCATGGTCTAGCAAATAGTGTTCTAAAGGATCACTAGGAGGTACAGCAATAGAAGCAAGACCAATAATTTCATCCTTACTAGGCAATTCTTCCTCACGATGTTGTTTACTAAATTTAGAGAAATTAAACTCATGAACCATATCATCCAAGCCAACAGTAACAACATTCTTTTTGCAATCTATCTTAGCATTAACAGTACGCAAGAAGGGTCTACCAAATATAATGGGACAAAAGCTATCTTGTGGAGAACCAAGAACAAGAAAATCAGCGGGATATTTGGTTTTCCCACACAAGACTTCAACATCTCTAACAATTCCCATTGGAGATATAGTATCTCTATTGGCAAGTTTAATTGTAACATCAATATCTTCTAACTCAGCAGGTGCAATATCATGCATAATTTCTTTGTATAAGTCAATGGGTATAACACTAGCACTAGCACCCATATCACATAAGCCATGATAACAATGATCTCCTATTTTAACAGAAATAACAGGCACGCCTACCACAGGTCTATGTTTATCTCTATCACAGGGTTTAGCAATTCTAGCAGTTTCACCAGTGAATTGAATAACATGCCCATCAATATTATCAGACAAGAGATCTTTAACAATAGCAATATTGGGTTCTACTTTGACTTGCTCAGGAGGTGTATAAGTCCTAGTATTGCTTTTACGAACAACAGTTGAAGCTTTAGCATGATCCTTCATTCTAACAGGGAAAGGGGGTTTCTCAACATAAGAAGTAGGAACAATAGGATCATTATAAGTGACAGTCTTTTCTTCAACTTTAATAGGTGCAGCTACTTTTACTTCTATGGGAGGATGATATTTAAACCACTTCTCCTTGGGGAGATCAACATAAGTAGCAAAAGATTCACAGAAAGAAGCTACTATCTCAGAGTCAAGTCCATATTTAGTGCTAAACTTACGGAAAATATCGGTATCCATAAAGATTTAACACAATCAAACTTAGGTGTCATACCTGACTCCTTACCTTCGTCGAGGTCCCAATCTTCAGAGTTGCGTTTAATTCTATCCAATAAATTCCATCCAAATTCAATAGACTTCATCATAAAAGAGCCAGCACAAGAAGTATCGAGCATGGTGCGATTATTATCAGAAAGCCGAGCATAAAAATTCTGGAGAATTGTCAATTTTGAGAGCTCATGATTGGGGCATGAATATAACATTGATTTAAGCCTCCCCCAAGCTTGAGCGATGCTTTCTCCTTCGCGAGGCCAAAAATTATATATATAATTGCGATCATGATGAACAAGATGCATAGGGTAATACTTTTGATGAAATTCCAATTTCAATCTTTTATAGTTCCATGATCTCGTATCATCACATAACCTGTACCATGTGAATGCTTCTTCCTCCAAATATAAAGGGAAAGCCTTCCTCTTAACGGCATCGTCGGGTATACCTGCAAGCTTAAATAGTCCACAAATATCATCCACAAAGCGTAGATGTTCGTCGCGATGCTTTGTTCCATCTCCTGCGAAAGTGTTAGCTAGCAGTTTTTCCATCATACCCAAAGGAATCTGAAAAGCAATTTCATTTTCAATAGATTCAGTAGGTTCAGTAGGTTGAGGAGCAACTCTTGGCTCAACTGGATGGGGTGAAGATACCCCGAACAAGCCCCTCAAACAATTACTTTCCATGGTAACAAGTGACAGAACATTTCAGCACACTAAATAAATTTTCCTTAGCAAATTCCACCTACCAAAGGCGCTTCACTCCCAGGAAACGGCGCCAGAAAAGAGTCTTGATGACCCATAAGTATAGGGGATCTATCGTAGTCCTTTCGATAAGTAAGAGTGTCGAACCCAACGAGGAGCAGAAGGAAATGATAAGCGGTTTTCAGCAAGGTATTCTCTGCAAGTACTGAAATAAGTGGTAACAGATAGTTTTGTGATAGGATAAATTGTAATGAGAAACAAGTAACAAAAGTAAATAAAGTGCAGCAAGGTGGCCCAATCCTTTTTGTAGCAAAGGACAAGCCTGGACAAACTCTTATAATAGGAAAAGCGCTCCCGAGGACACATGGGAATATCGTCAAGCTAGTTTTCATCACGCTCATATGATTCGCGTTCGGTACTTTGATAATTTGATATGTGGGTGGACCGGTGCTTGGGTACTGCCCTTACTTGGACAAGCATCCCACTTATGATTAACCTCTATTGGAAGCATCCGCAACTACGACAAAAGTATTAAGGTAAACCTAACCATAGCATGAAACATATGGATCCAAATCAGCCCCTTACGAAGCAACGCATAAACTAGGGTTTAAGCTTCTGTCACTCTAGCAACCCATCATCTACTTATTACTTCCCAATGCCTTCCTCTAGGCCCAAATAATGGTGAAGTGTTATGTAGTCGACGTTCACATAACACCACTAGAGGTTAGACAACATACATCTTATCAAAATATCGAACGAATACCAAATTCACATGACTACTAATAGCAAGACTTCTCCCTTGTCCTCAGGAACAAACGTAACTACTCACAAAGCATATTCATGTTCATAATCAGAGGGGTAATATTGTGCATAAAGGATCTGAACATATGATCTTCCACCAAATAAACCAACTAGCATCAACTACAAGGAGTAATCAACACTACTAGCAACCTACTAGCACCAATCCCGGACTTGGAGACAAGAATTGGATACAAGAGATGAACTAGGGTTTGGAGATGAGATGGTGCTGGTGAAGATGTTGATGGAGATTGCCCTCTCCCGATGAGAGGAGCGTTGGTGATGACGATGGTGATGATTTCCCCCTCCCGGAGGGAAGTGTCCCCGGCAGAACAGCTCTGCCGGAGCCCTAGATTGGTTCCGCCAAGGTTCCGCCTCGTGGCGGCGGAGTCTCGTCCCGAAAGGTTCTCTCTATTTTTTTCTCATTGAAAGACTTCATATGGGAGAAGATGGACGTCGGAGAGCTACCAGGGGGCCCACGAGGTAGGGGGCGCGCCCAGGGGGGGCGCCCCCACCCTCGTGAGCAGGGTGTGGGCCCCCTGGCCTTCATCTTTGGCGACGATTTTTCTTTATTTATTTAAGGTATTCCGTGGAGTTTCAGGACTTTTGGAGTTGCGCAGAATAGTCCTTCAATATTTGCTCCTTTTCGAGCCCAGAATTCCAGCTGCCGGCATTCTCCCTCTTCATGTAAACCTTGTAAAATAAGAGAGAATAGCCATAAATATTGTGACATAACGTGAAATAACAGCCCATAATGCAATTAATATTGACATAAAAGCATGATGCAAAATGGACGTATAAGTCCTCCCCTTCCTAGGCCTCGTCGGCGTCCACTGCCCTGGTGCTATCGGCGCGGCGTGGTCAACATGGTCAAGGAACGACTTCCATCGGATGTGGATTGTACGTGGAGAGGCTGACAGCTGGGTCCACGGCCGCAGCAACGAAGTGCCTCCTTATTATGCGGAAAAGAATGATTCATCCACCTGACAGCAGGGACCCACCAGACGGGCCACCGTATTTCATGAAAAAAACATTTCCCCCCTGAATGCTGGGACCTACCAGCTACATCTTCGCACGCAAGGAAGTGCGTCCATATTACGGCCAAAAAAATGATTCGCCCCCTAACTGCTGGGACCCACCAGCTACATCTTCGCACGCAAGGAAGTGCGTCCGGGCAAAGAAAATGATTCGCCCCCTGACTGCTAGGACCCACCAGCTACATCTTTGCATGCAAGGAAGTGCGTGATTGTCGGGACCCACGTGGTCGAAGCATAGTAGCATTGTCATTCTGGTCACGAACGTGTACGTACATACTGGTCATAGTAGAGGCGCGCACGTGTTGTAGTAGAGGCGCGCACGTAGCATGTACACGTACGTACAACAGACAGGGTGCAAGAAAGTAAATACGGCCATGTACATACATATGGGTGGGGTCTCGAACGCCTACTCACGCATACGCACGACCAGGGCTCGTGTACATGGGTGGGTCAGAACGGAGAAACAACATCGTCATCGTGTTCATGGGGAGCCAACCGGCTGGGTCGGAACGGAATGCGTCGTCGTGTTCATCGGGAGGGCTTGGACGGAACAGGCGATGGAAACGAGGCCTGGCATACCGAATGGAGGAAACGGCCTTGTGTTCGACCGGCCACGTTTGAAACGGGATCATGTTCATCGGGAGGGGTCTGGGTTACCGCAAAACGGAGGAAACGGACTTGTGTTGGACCTCCTACGGTCAAAACGGGTTCCTGTTGATCGGGAGGGGTGTGGTGTACCGCAAAACAGACTTGTGTTGGAGCGCTACGGTCGAAACGGGGGTACTGTTCATCGGGAGGGGTGTGGCATACCGCAAAACGAGACTCCATGGGACACTGTTCATCTCCACCGTCGACCTCCTCCAGCCTCCACGGGCTACTGTTCATCCACCGTTGACCTCCTCCAGCCTCCACCTGCGTCTGTTCATCCACGGGCTCCTGTTCATCCAGCCTCCACCGCGCGCTACTCCACCGGCTACTGTTCAACCACCCCTATCCACTCCTGCTCAACCACCTCTCCACGGTCTACTATTCATCCACCCCTCCATCGTCTACTGTTCATCCAGCCCTCCACGGGGTCGTCCTGTTCATCCAGCCCTCCACAGGGGCCTGTTCATCCAGCCCCAACCGACTCGATTGATCGGGGTCCTGTTCATCCAGAGGCAACACCACGGGGGTCCTGTTCATCCACCCCCACCGCTCACTGTTCATCCACCCCCCCGCAACACTCACTGTTCATCCAGAGGCAGCATTGATCGGCTTTAGTTAGCAGCAGTAGCAAAGGAATCGCTCGATCGGGTTCAATTAACAGCCATCGATCGATCGCTCGGGTTCAGTAATGCGTAGCCTGCAATGCAATTGCTCGGGTTCAGTTAGAGCCCAACGCCTCACTCGGGTTCAGTTATAGCCCAACGCCTCGCACACGCGCGCGTATGTGTACGAGAGAAACGTGCATCGCTCAGCTCCGACCACCCAATGTAACCGGGAACACCCCGATATTTTCCTCGCCCTTGCTTCTACCACGGTTTTTTCCGTCATGGACGGCCCAAAGAATGTCATGCAGGTGCGTCTCCGACCTGCCCAGGACGAAAAGCCCATTTTCTGTCATGATTTTTTTGTCATAGAAGTAGGAGTCCACCAGGATGAAAAGCCCTAATGTCACCTAGATACTCCAATGTCACCTCAAGTATCCGCGGGTATGATTATACGAGATGCATCACACAATCTCAGATTCATCTATTCAACCAACACAAAGAACTTCAAAGAGTGCCCCAAAGTTTCTACCGGAGAGTCAAGAAGAAAACGTGTGCCAACCCCTATGCATAGATTCCCAAGGTCACGGAACCCGCAAGTTGATCACCAAAACATACATCAAGTGAATCAATAGAATACCCCATTGTCACCATGGGTATCCCACGTAAGACATACATCAAGTGTTCTCAAATCCTTAAAGACTCAATCCGATAAGATAACTTCAAAGGGAAGCTCAATCTATTACAAGCAGGTAGAGGGGGAGAAACATCATAAGCTCCAACTGTAATAGCAAAGCTCGCAATACATCAAGATCATGCCAAATCAAGAACACGAGAGAGAGAGAGAGAGAGAGATCAAACACATAGCTACTGGTACATACCCTCAGCCCCGAGGGTGAACTACTCCCTCCTCATCATGGAGAGCGTCGGGATGATGAAGATGGCCACTGGTGATGATTTCCCCCCTCTGGCAGGGTGTCGGAACGGGCTCCCGATTGGGTGTTCGTGGCAACAGAGGCTTGCGGTGGCGGAACTCCCGATCTAGGACTTTCTGGGGGGGGGGGTTCTGTATTTATAGGAGGGTTTGGCATCGAGAACAAGTTAGGGGGACCCATGGGGAGTCCACGAGGCACAGGGGCGCGCCCCAGGAGGTTGGGCGCGCCCTCCACCCTCGTGGGTCCAACAGGACTCCCCTCCGGTAACTCTTCGTTCCAGTATTTTTTATAGTTTCCAGAAAAATCTCCGTTCATTTTCAGCGCATTCTGAGAACTTTTATTTCTGCACAAAAACAACACCACGGTAGTTCTGCTGAAAACAATGTCAGTCCGGGTTAGTTCTAACGAAATCATACCAAAAGCATGTAAAAATATTATAAACATGGCATGAATACATAAAAAGTTATAGATATGTTGGAGACGTATCAGCATCCCCAATCTTAATTCCTGCTCGTCCTCGAGTAGGTAAATGATATAAACAGAATTTTTGATGTGAAACTGTGTGGCATAGGCTGTCCATCACATACACTTTTTATGTGGTAAATATTTGCGCAAGGTGTGCTAACGCAAATAGTTTTCAAGAGGAAGTCGTGTGTGATTATTCATTGATCCAACACGTTCTATTCCTAGAAACTGTGTGCATTGTTTGAGGTTATCGCCCATGGTGTTTTCTCAATAACCGTTTGCTAATTGGCCATTAGCAGGCTAATTGTCCTATTATTAATAATCCATTTATTAATTGACATTTCATATTAAGCACACAATATATTTCATTTTCGTATTAAGGAAGCAGGATATCATAATTAAAATACATCATAGTACAACATTGTATAGCTTCAGCACTCGGCTACCCATTACACAACTGCACCAGCTCCAAGTTTCACATGCAACATCTATAACCTTTCGAAATTAGCATCATAGACAGTACATAGACAGATGAATATCATCTGGAAAACTGCTGAAGCGGAAGGCGAATACTGAGCCTTCATTGATGTTGAAGGTCTTGCAACTTTAGGCCAGTGCCTATGGATGATTGAATTTCCATCATTCGTCCTCTCCAAGAAGACTTCATTATTGAACCGTGAGTGTTGTATGAATCCCTTCCTCGCCTCCTGACCATACAGGTGGTTTGGGAGGTAATCATCAGTGAACTGCTTTCGAAAGGCCTGAAAACAAGGATATGCATAAATATCTTCTCTAGATTTGAAATGGCACAAAGGAATTAAAAAGACAAGGTATAACAGTTAGTACCATCATGTAGTGAATTGATGTCTTCTTCATTGTGCAAAAAAAGATCTTGTCTTTTTTTGTCGCTAATTTCTTTATCCTAACAATCTTTCTGAGTTTCTTGACTTGACTGATATTCATGGACAACTCATTTCCACATATGCAAAAAGGGTCGAACAGTGGGTCAAAACATCTGACAGCAGCACCTACATGTGCAAGACCAAATTGTTAAAAACCTAATATTTAAAAACAAGAAGTGGAAAGGTGTGTTATTAACCGCAACATGCCTAATATTTAAAAACAAGCAAACATAGTCATTCAAACTTGTACTGTGCAGGTCTAAGTACACTAGTTATTGGCCCTGTTTGGATCCATGGGTTAGAGTTAGTTTGAGCTAGTTTGGGCTCAAATAGCCCTAAAGTATCCAAATATGAGGGCTAGTTTGAGCTAGTTGCATCTAACCCACCCAAAACAACTATCCCACCCAAGGGGTGCTGATTGGGGCTAGTTCTCCTAGTGCATTTATTGTCAATCTTACATTATCATCCAAACACCTCTTTGGCTAGAGTTAGTTCAGGGTTAGTCATTGTTGAGTATCAATGTTATTTAGGAAACATAGGATAGCATAGGATTTATTCTACCTTGACTTGTACTCCAAGATGACCATGTACTCCTATAATACGCCCACGAGGTTCAAGCAATACAATCAACTATTCCACCAATATCTCTCTCCCTTTTAACTATCATGATCTAGAAACTAACTCTAACCTCTATCTAAGTTGGAGTATCCAAACAGTGCCATTGTTATATCAAATGGAAAGGCGTGTTAAATATTCCCTCCGGTCCTTTTTACTCTGCATATAAGAATTGTCTAAAAACAAGTAAATATCTTCTCTAGATTTGAAATGGCGCAATGGAATTAAAAAGACAATGTATAATAGTTAGTACCATCCTGTAGTGAACTGATGTCTTCTTCATTGTGCAGACAAAGATCTTGTTATTTTTTGTCGCTAATTTCTTTATCCTAACAATCTTTCTGAGTTTCTTGATTTGACTAATATTCATGGACAACTCATTTCCACATATGCAAAAAGGGTCGAACAGTGGGTCAAAACCTCTGACAGCAGCACCTACATGTGCAAGACCAAATTGTTAAAAACCTAATATTTAAAAACAAGAAGTGGAAAGGTGTGTTATTAACTGCAACACGCCTAATATTTAAAAACAAGCAAACATAGTCATTTAAACTTGTATTGTGCGGGTCTAACTACACTAGTTATTGGCCCTTTTTGGATCCATGGTTAGAGTTAGCTTGAGCTAGTTTGGGCTCAAATAGCCCTAAAGTATCCAAATATGAGGGCTAGTTTGAGATAGTTGCGTCTAACCCACCCAAAACAACTATCCCACCCAAGAGGTGTTGATTGGGGCTAGTTCTCCTAGTGCATTTATTGTCAATCTAACACTGTCATCCAAACACCTCTTTGGCTAGAGTTAGTTCAGGGTTAGTCATTATTGAGTATCATTGTTATTTATTAAACATAGGATAGCGTAGGATTTATTCTACCTTGACTTGTACTCCAAGATGACCATGTACTCCAATATATATGCCCACGAGGCTCAAGCAATACAATCAACTATTCCACCAATCTACCCCCCTTTAACTATAATGAGCTAGAAACTAACTCTAACCTCTAGCTAAGTTAGAGTATTCAAACAGTGCCATTGTTAAATAAAATGGAAAGGCGTGTTAAATACTCCCTCCGGTCCTTTTTACTCTGGATATAAGAATTGTCTGAAGTCAAACTTCATAAAGTTTGACCTTATTTATATGAAAAAATATCAACATCTACCATGCTACTTATTTATATGAAAACATCTACCATACTAAAGTTTTACAATATGAAAATTTAAGTCATGACACATGTGTTGATATTGATTTCATATTGTGAATGTTGGTGTTTTTTTCTATAAAGTTGGTCAAACTTTACGAGGCTTGACTTTAGACAAATCTTATATGCGAACTAAAAAGATTCGGAGCGAGTACAATATGCTTAATAGCAATCAAATATAGTCATTCACAGAGCTATTAAAAAATTGGTATCGATGAAATTGAACTGCATAGTTCATACTAGCACACATCACACTGTGAATAACTAAAATAAACAAGGCATACTATGAACAACCAAAGATGGCAATTGAACATATGTAACTACCAACAACCGAACAACCATAAACCATAGAAATAAACAAAGCGTAATGCAAACAACCAAATATAGAAATAAATATTGGACAATATCTCACTACAAAAGGGGTTTGAGAAAACAAATCATGGGTTTCCTCACTTGTCACAGATTGGCTCCTCCTCGTTGTCAGTGTCAAAACCGGCGGATCTCGGGTAGGGGGTCCCGAACTGTGCGTCTAAGGCTAATGGTAACAGGAGGCAGGAGACACAATGTTTACCCAGGTTCGAGCCCTCTCTATGGAGGTAATACCCTACTTCCTGCTTTATTGATCTTGATGATATGAGTATTACAAGAGTTGATCTACCACGAGATCGTAGAGGCTAAACCCTAGAAGCTAGCCTATGGTTATGATTGTTCTTGTCCTACGGACCAAACCCTCCGGTTTATATAGACACCGGAGGGGGCTAGGTTTACACAGAAGGAAATCTACATATCCGAATTGCCAAGCTTGCCTTCCACGCAAAGGAGAGTCTCACCCGGACACGGGACAAAGTCTTCAATCTTGTACCTTCATAGTCCAATAGTCCGGCATAAGTGTATAGTCCGGCTGTCCGAGGACCCCCTAATCCAGGACTCCCTCAGTAGCCCCTGAACTAGGCTTTAATGACGATGAGTCCGATGCGCAGATTGTCTTCGGCATTGCAAGGCGGGTTCCTTCTCCGAATACTCCATAGAAGATTTTGAACACGAGGATCGTGTCTAGCTCTGTAAAAAAATTTCCACATACCATCGTAGAGAGCACAATGTTCCACAAATCTAATCTGCTGACAACTTTTCACAGCATGACATCACGCCATGGCCTGGTTATTATACGAACCGTTTTTCTCAACCTGCCGCTGCACGTCTTGCAAGGCAGTTTTATTGGCACGTCTTGTCAAGGCAGAGATCGTGTTCCCCTTATCACGGTATTCTCATCAATACGGGCGTGGGTAACCCAACCGTGCTGTTAGTATGACTCCTCGACTTTAGGCAAGTTACAAACAGTCACATGGAGGACGCTTGATATTCACCCTCTTTATAAAGAGGCCAAGACCTGTCCTTTTCTTTCCACGCCCGATCCCTCCCTTCCCCTACCTCGAGTTCCAACACCCAAGGTTTAAGTTTAAGCGCTCCGGACCTTCAATCATGTCCAGATCCAACCTTCAAGGCCGGTGGATGGCCTCTTCTGTCACAGAGGAGGACATCAAGAAGCTTAGGGAGGCTAGGTATCTGACCGCTGAAATCCCCCACAGGCTACCTGCTCAAGGGCAGGTTATCCCCACTCCCGAACCCAACGAGAGTGTGGTACTCGTTTCCCACTTCCTCCGAGGGCTAGGCTTTAGTCTTGATCCCTTTGTAAGAGGGCTCATGTTCTATTACAGGCTAGATTTCCATGATCTGGCCCCAGGTTCCTTCCTTCACATCTCATCGTTAATCGTCGTGTGTGAGGCCTTCCTCCGCATTACCCCACACTTCGGCTTATGGCTCAAGACCATCAATGTGAAGCAAAGGTGATCGACGGGTGACACGCAGAGTGTGGAGGCGCTATAATAAGCGAAGGTGCCGATGCCCTATGGCTAAAGGGCTCCTTCCCGGAGGTGTCCGACCTATGGCAACGGGAGTGGTTTTACATCACAGCTCCCCGAGGTACAAAGCGGGTAGCCGCCCCGGCCTTCTGCTCTGCCCCTCTGCCCCAACTGGTGTCATGGGTCAACAAAGGGCTGGACTGGGGGCCAGCTAATGACGTGCTGACATTGCAAAGCCGCATCCGAGATCTCCTCAAGAGGGACATCAGTCTCGTGAAAGTAATTCAAGTAATGTTAGTTCGTCGGGTCCTGCCATGCCAACGTCGATCTCTCCGTATGTGGGAGTTCAACCCGGAAGGACCACGAACCATTCAACACTTCTTCGGCATGATGCCTGAAGGAATGTATCGACTATTCTTTGGATCACGAATAAAGTGTCCGGACACCATCGAGGATGCGGGTCTCAACTGCAACCATCTAGATACCCAAGTAAGTCACTCCCCGACCGAACATGCTGTCATTATGTTTGTTACAACATTACTCTGAAAAACTACCCTCTACCAGGACTGGATAAGAAAGGCGGAGAGGATCAGGTGTTCGGCCCATCTTCCCGAAGGCTCGCCGGATCCTATACTAACCAGGATGCTGGCTCGCGCACCGTATCAAGTGCCATCAGGAGAAAACGAGGAGAGGAATAGGGAAGCCAAAGCGGGCTTCATGCGTTACACATCCAAACCGGGGGAATTAGTGCCTCCACAAAGGAGGATGATCGGGGAGGTGAATCTAGAATCCCCTCTTCCCACGGGAAGAAAAGGGCCGCCCCTGAGGACTTGGAAACTGAGGTTTCCAAACGAGGAAAGCAACCTTTACCCAGGGGCCCTGCCCCGGAGGGCATCCTGAGTGCACAACGCCCACAAGGGGGATATCTGTCAACCGAACTGTAAGTAATCAAAGGTACATTAGTAAATATGCCCTGCTCTTTTCCCGAGAATAAGGACCGAGACATATGTTTTGCAGTCCGGCTCATAGCCCTTCTCCACAATGTTTGTCTTCGGGGGATCTTCTTCCAGAAATGATGGAAAGCAAAACACCTCCTCCTGCTTCCCCGCCTCATGAGATGGACGACCCTGAAGTGTCATCACGGAGGATTTCTCCTGATCCGCATAGGTCAGAAGGTAATTCTTTGGCCGCCCAAAGTTCGGAGTTCTCGGTTCCTAAGGTGACCAGCAGAAAGAGCCCGGGATTATCCTGTGCCCAACCGGACACATTGATGGGTCTTCTGGAGCAAGCGGCTATCTCAGAGGCGCATCGTACCTTAATGGGTACAGTGGTTGAGAGGATTTCATCTGCAAAAAGCGGGTTGAATGAGGCTTTTACGAGCCTGCTAAGAGGGTATGCAAAGTGACGTATATATTTTTGACTGTACCACACACGCGAGGTGTACTTTGTATAGGTAGTAGCCCCTGAGACTCTGGTTGCCGTCCAGACAAGGCAGGTAGAGGATCATAATCTCAGGTAATGATAACACTGCTTTTGTGCGCAGGCAGCTGCAGATCCGGCGACTGACCGAATTGCTGAATTTGCCGAATTGAAGCGGCAACTTGACGTGCCAGATGCGGACATCACGCTTGTTAACAAGCGGCTTGGCGAGGCACAGGGTATGTATATTCGGGTGGTCAGCAAATTTTAAGAAGAGCATGATCCTAGTATTTATAGTATGCTTTGACTGCAGATGGGGCTGCCGCCTGATGACCCACAAGTATAGGGGATCTATCGTAGTCCTTTTGATAAGTAAGAGTGTTGAACCCAACGAGGAGCATAAGGAAATGACAAGCGGTTTTCAGTAAGGTATTCTCTGCAAGCACTGCAATTGTAGGTAACAGATAGTTTTGTGATAAGATAATTTGTAACGGGTAACAAGCAATGAAAGTAAACAAGGTGCAGCAAGGTGGCCCAATCCTTTTTATAACAAAGTACAAGCCTGGACAATTTCTTATAATGAGAAAAGCGCTCCCGAGGACACATGGGAATTATCGTCAAGCTAGTTTTCATCACGCTCATATGATTCGTGTTCGGTACTTTGATAATTTGATATGTGGGTGGACCGGTGCTTGGGTACTGCCCTTTCTTGGACAAGCATCCCACTTATGATTAACCCCTATTGCAAGCATCCGCAACTACAAAAGAAGTATTAAGGTAAACCTAACCATAGCATGAAACTAGTGGATCCAAATCAGCCCCTTACGAAGCAACACATACACTAGGGTTTAAGCTTCTATCACTCTAGCAACCCATCATCTACTTATTACTTCCCAATGCCTTCCTCTAGGCCCAAATAATGGTGAAGTGTCATGTAGTCGATGTTCACATAACACCACTAGAGGAGAGACAACATACATCTCATCAAAATATCGAACGAATACCAAATTCACATGACTAATAATAGCAAGACTTCACCCATGTCCTCAGGAACAAACATAACTACTCACAAAGCACATTCATGTTCATGATCAGAGGAGTATTAATATGCATTAAGGATCTGAACATATGATCTTCCACCAAGTAAACAAATTACCATCAACTACAAGGAGTAATCAACACTACTAGCAACCCACAGGTACCAATTTGTGGTTTTGATACAAGAGATGAACTAGGGTTTTGAGAGGAGATGGTGATGGTGAAGATGTTGATGGAGATTGACCCCCTCCCGATGAGAGGATCGTTGGTGATGACGATGGTGATGATTCCCCCCTCCTGTAGGGAAGCTTCCCAGGCAGAACAGCTCCGCCGGAGCCCTAGATTGGTTCCGCCAAGGTTCTGCCTCGTGGCAGCGGAGTTTCGTCCCGTAAGCTTGCTTATGATTTTTTCCAGGGTAAACGCCTTAATATAGCAGAAGATGGGCACCGGAGGGACAACAGGGGGCCCAGGAGACAGGGGGCGCGCCTAGTTGGGGGGGTGCCCCCACCCTCCTGGCCAGGGTGTGGGCCCCCTCTGGTATTTTCTTCGCTCAATAATTCTTATTAATTCCAAAAGTGACTTGTGTGGAGTTTCAAGATTTTTGGAGCTGTGTAGAATAGGTTACCAATATTTGCTCCTTTTCCAGCCAGAATTCCAGCTGGCGGCATTCTCCCTCTTCATGATAAACCTTGTAAAATAAGAGAGAATAGCCATAAGTATTGTGACATAACATGTAATAACAGCCCATAATGCAATAAATATCGATATAAAAGCATGATGCAAAATGGACGTATCAACTCCCCCAAGCTTAGACCTCGCTTGTCCTCAAGAGGAAGCCGATATTGAACAATATGTCCACATGTTTAGAGATAGAGGTGTCGATAAAAATAAAATACAGACATGAGGGCATCATGATCATTCTTATAACATCAACATATATGGATTTTGTCATATGATTTCTTATGCTCAAATAACAATCTATTCACAATATCAAGTATGGTTCAGAAACTTCATTGAGAACTAGCAAACTATAATCTTAGTCATTGAAGCAATTGCAATTTATCATAACATCAGAAAGAGTCAAGAATAGAGCTTTTCAGCAAGTCCACATACTCAACTATCATATAGTCTTCTACAGTTGCTAACACTCACGCAATCCTTATGGTTATGGAGTTTTAATCTGGCACTGAGAAAGATAGGGGCTTATAGTTTTGCCTCCCAATGTATTCACCTTTGGGTGATGTCATCAATAATAGTTCATGCTAACTTACATCCAATTGGATATATGTATCAGGATCTTTCCAACACGAGGTGCTTACCAAAGGATAAAATGAAAAAGGGAAAGGTGAAGATCACCTTGACTCTTGCATAAAGTAAAGACATAAAGTAAAAGATAGGCCCTTCGCAGAGGGAAGCAGAGGTTGCCATGTGCTTTTAGGGTTGGATGCACAAAATCTTAATGCAAAAGAATGTCACTTTATATTGCCACTTGTGATATGAACTTTTATTATGTAGTCCGTCGCTTTTATTACTTCCATATCACACGATCGTATAAAGCTTATTTTCTCTACACTAATAAGTCATACATATTTAGAGAGCAATTTTTATTGCTTGCAACATGACAACTTACTTGAAGGATCTTACTCAATCCATAGGTAGGTATGGTGGACTCTCATGGCAAAACTGGGTTTAAGGATATTTGTAAGCACAAGTAGTATCTCTACTTGGTGCAAGGAATTTTTGGCTAGCATGAGGGGGAAAGACAAGCTCAACATGTTTGAAAGATCCATGACAATATACTTTAACTGAGATGTGAGGAAACATAAACCATTACGTTGTCTTCCTTGTCCAACATCAACTCTTTAGCATGTCATACTTTAATGAGTGCTCACAATCATAAAAGATGTCCAAGATAGTATATTTATATGTGAAAACCTCTCTTTCCTTATTACTTCCTATTAATTGCAACGATGACCAAAACTATGTTTGTCAACTCTCAACAACTTTTAAGCCTCATACTCTTCATATGTGAAGTCATTACTATCCATAAGATCAATATGAACTCTTTTATTTCCTTTTATTCTTTCTATTTTCTCAAGATCATAGAAGGATAGCAAAAGCCCTTGACTCAACACTATTCTTTATTATATAGCTCACGAACTCGATTACATAGAGAGATCACAAAGCAAAACTCAAAACTAATTCATACCAAAACTTTAATCTACTAGATCAAGATATTACTAAAAGGACCAAACTAAGTAAAACGGTAAAGATAGGAGTGTGATGGTGATATGATACCGGGGCACCTCCCCAAGCTTGGCAGTTGCCAAGGGGAGTGCCCATACCCATGTGATTATGTCCTCGGAGGTGATGAAGGTGTTTTTGACGATGTAGACTTCTTCCTCAATTTACACTTGAGGATAGTATTTTGCTCCTTTAGATCATCGATCTCCTACTCAAGGCTTAATATTCTTTTGCATAGTTCCTGATTGTTTTCCTGCAAGAGACGAAAAGGGATAAACTCGATCTTTTGGCTTCTTTGCTCTATCAGGGAGGCTTGACTTTTTAAACTCCACATGCATGTCCCCAGGTTGAGGTAACGGGACTTCATCCTCATTGTAGTCTTCCTCTTCTTCAGTGGTCCAGCCAGAATGCTCCGAGTCCCCGTAGACCCTAGGGTCTGCAAGGTAATCAGCCACATAGCTTTCTCCTTCCGAATCCTGAGATGACATATTGCTCTAATCTGCTATAGAGACAGCTCGAAGTGAAAACAGAAGACTTTTGCGTGATACGATGGTCAAAACCTTCGGGAGATTATATAATGAATTTTTACCGACCAAAAGAAGTAACGTGTAAGAAAACGGAGTCCGGGAGGCACACGAGGTGCCCACGAGACAGGGGGGCGCGCCCAGTAAGGGTGGGCGCGCCCTCCACCCTCGTGGAGGCCTCGTGTCCTTCCCAGATTACTTCTTGCTTTCCAAAAATCTTAAATATTCCAAAACGGAGAAAAATTGCCATTAGAATTGTTTTGGAGTCGGTTTACTTACCGTACCACATACCTATTCCTTTTCGGAGTCTGAAACATTCTGGAAAGTGTCCCTTATGTATTCCTCCAGGGTTACGGTTTCAATAATATTAGTTTCAACATTTACAGGATTACCTGAGATATAATGTTTGATTCTTTGACCATTCACCACCCTCAGACTTGTGCCTTCGAAGTTGTTGATTTTTATGGCACTGGAATGATAGACCTCCTCGATAACGTAAGGACCTTCCCACTTAGAGAGAAGTTTTCCTGCAAAAAAATCTTAAACGAGAGTTGAATAGCAACACACAATCACCTACGTTAAACTCATGCTTTTTTATTCTTTTGTCATGCCATATTTTAACTTTTTCTTTGAACAGCTTGGCATTCTCATAGTCTTGGGTTCTACATTCATCAAGTGAGCTAATGTCAAATAACCTCTTCTCACTGGCAAGTTTGAAGTCATAGTTGAGCTCTTTAATAGCCCAATATGCTTTATGTTCAAGTTCAAGAGGTAATTGACAAGCTTTCCCATAAACCATCTTATACGGAGACATACCCATAGGATTTTTATATGCAGTTCTATAGGCCCATAATGCATCATCAAGTTTCTTAGACCAATTCTTTATAGATCTATTAACAGTCTTTTGCAAAATTAATTTGAGCTCTCTATTACTCAATTCTACTTGACCACTAGACTGTGAGTGATAAGGAGATGCAATTCTATGATTAACATCATACTTAGCAAGCATTTTACGGAAAGCACCATGAAAAAAATGTGAACCACCATCAGTCATAAGATATCTATGGACTCCAAACCTCGAAAAAATAACTTCTTTAAGCATCTTAATAGAGGTGTTATGATCAGCACTACTAGTTTGAATAGCTTCTACCCACTTAGTAACATAATCAACATCAACTAAAATATGTGTGTATCCATTAGAGGCAGGAAAAGGTCCCATATAATCAAAGCCCCACACATCAAATGGCTCAATAACAATAGAATAATTCATAGGCATTTGTTGACGTCTACTAATATTACCAATTCTTTGACATTCATCACAAGACAAGACAAACTTACGAGCATCTTTGAAGAGAGTAGGCCAATAAAAACCGGATTGCAATACCTTATGTGCAGTTCTATCTCCAGTGTGGTGTCCTCCATATGGTTCGGAGTGACACTTGTGTAGGATCTATTCCTGTTCATGCTCAGGTACACAACGTCTAATAACACCATCTACTCCTTCTTTATAAAGGTGTGGGTCATCCCAGAAGTAATGTCTCAAATCATAAAAGAACTTTTTCTTTTGCTGGTATGTGAAACTAGGTGGTATAAATTTAGCAACAATATAATTAGCATAATCAGCGTACCATGGAGCAATACGAGAAGCATTAATGGCCGCTAATTGTTCATCAGGAAAGCTATCATCAATAGGTAGTGGGTCATCAAGAACATTCTCTAACCTAGACAGTCTGCAGCGGGGTTCTCGGCTCCCTTTCTATCAATAATATGCAAATTAAATTCTTGAAGCAAGAGAACCCATAAGATATTTAATAGCAGCATGATCAGTGTGAATAGTTACTTTAGAATCAACAATATAAGGTCTAAACTTATCACATGCAAATACGACTGCTAAGAACTCTTTTCAGTAGTAGCATAATTTCTTTGGGCAGTATCAAGAGTTTTACTAGCATACTGGATAACATTCAATTTCTTATCAACTCTTTGCCCTAGAATAGCACCTACATCATAATCGCTAGCATCACACATAATTTCAAAGGGTAAATTCCAATCAGGTGGCTGGACAATAGGCGCAGTGATCAAAGCTCTCTTAAGTATTTCAAATGCTTCTACACAATCATCATCAAAGACAAAAAGAATATCTTTTTGCAATAAATTAGTCAGAGGCCTAGAGATTTTAGAAAATTCCTTAATGAACCTCCTATAAAAACTGGCATGACCAAGGAAACTTCTTATACCTTTTATGTCCTTGGGACATGGCATCTGTTCAATAACATCAACTTTAGCTTTATCAACTTTGATACCTCTCTCAGAAATCTTATGCCCCAAGACAATGCCTTCATTAACCATAAAGTGACACTTTTCCCAATTCAAGATGAGACTAGTGTCTTCACATCTCTACAAAACTCGATCAAGGTTGCTCAAGCAATCATCAAAAGAGGATCCATAAACGGAGAAATCATCCATGAATACCTCACAAATCTTTTCACAAAAGTCAGAGAATATAGCCATCATGCATCTTTGAAAGGTAGCAGGTGCATTACATAAACCAAAAGGCATACGTCTATAAGCAAAAGTACCGCAAGGGCAAGTAAAAGTAGTTTTTGAGTGATCCTCCGCTGACACAGGTATTTGAGAGAAACCAGAGTAACCATCTAGAAAGCAAAAATGTGTATGTTTGGATAGTCTTTCTAGCATTTGATCAATAAAAGATAAAGGGTAATGATCTTTCTTAGTAGCTTTATTTAATTTACGGAAATCAATTACCATCCTATAACCTGTAATAATTCTTTGCGGGATCAATTCATCTTTATCATTAGGAATGACAGTAATACCTCCCTTCTTAGGAACGCAATGGACATGGTTACCCAATCACTATCAGCAACGGGATATATTATACCTGACTCAAGGAGCTTTAGTATCTCCTTTCTTACCACTTCTTTCATCTTAGGATTTAACCGTCGCTGAGGATCTCTAATTGGTTTGGCATCTTTCTCCACTTTTATTTTGTGTTGGCATAGAGTGGGACTAATGCCCTTAATATCATCCAGAGTATATCCAATAGCAGCACAGTGCTTCTTCAGAGTTTTCAATAATCTTTCCTCTTCTTGCTCTGAAAGGTTAGCACTAATAATAACAGGATATATTTTCTTTTCATCAAGATAAGCATATTTAAGATTATCAGGTAAAGGTTTGAGCTCAAACACGGGATCACCCTTGGGTGGAGGGGGATCCCCTAGGATTTGAACAGGTAAGTTGTGTTTCAGAATAGGACCCTGTTGAAGGAATACTTCATCTATTTCCCTTCTTTCATTCATAAACATATCATTTTCATGGTCTAGCAAATATTGTTCTAGCGGATCAGTAGGAGGCACATCAATAGAAGCAAGACCAATAATTTCATCCTTACTAGGCAATTCTTTATCATGGGGTTGTCTATGAAATTTAGCAAAATTAAACTCATGTTTCATATCCCCCAAGCCAATTGTAACAACATGCTTTTTGCAATCAATCTTAGCATTGACAGTATTCAAGAAGGGTCTACTAAATATAATGTGACAAAAGCTATCTTGTGGGGAACCAAGAACAAGAAAATCAGTAGGATATTTAACTTTCCCGCACAAGACTTCGACATCTCTAACAATCCCAAATGGCTTAATAGTATCTCTAATGGCAAGCTTAATTGTAACATCAATATCTTCTAACTAAGTAGGTGCAATATCATGCATAATTTCTTTATATAAGGAAAAAGGTATTGCACTAGCACTAGCAACCATATCACATAAGCCATGATAACAATGATCACATAAGCCATGATAACAATGATCTCCTATTTTAACAGAAATAACAGGAAAAGGTGGTTTCCCAACATAAGTAGTAGGAACAATAGGATCATTATAAGTGATAGTCTTTTCTTCAACTGTAATAGGTGCAACTACTTTTACTTCAATGTGGGGATTATATTTAAACCACTTATCCTTAGGGAGATCAACGTGAGCAGCAAAAGATTCACATAAAGAAGCTACTATCTCAGAGTCAAGTCCATATTTAGCGCTAAATCCACGAAAAGCATCGATATCCATAAAAGATTTAACACAATCAAACTTAGGTGTTATACCTGACTCCTTACCATCGTCGGAACCCCACAGAGTTGCGTTTAATTCTTTCCAATAAATCCCACTTGAATTCAGTAGTCTTCAGCATATAAGAACCACCACAGGAAGTATCAAGCATGGTGCGATCATTGAGAGAAAGCCGAGCATAAATTTTTTGAATAATCATTTCTCTTGAGAGCTCATGATTGGGGCATGAATATAACATTGACTTAAGCCTCCTCCAAGTGTGAGCGATGCTTTCTCCTTCGCGAGGCCAGAAATTATATATGTAATTACGAACACGATGAACAAGATGCATAGGATAGAACTTCTGGTGAAATTCCAAATTAAATCATTTATAGTTCCAAGATCCCGTATCATCACATAGCCTATACCATGTCAATGCATCTCCCTTAAAAGATAAAGAGAAGACCTTCCTCTTAACAACATCATCGGTATTACCTGCAAGCTTAAATAATCCACAAACTTCATCCACAAAGATAAGGTGTAAATCGGGATGCAATGTTCCATCTCCTACAAAGGGATTAGCTAGCAGTTTCTCTATGATACCTGAAGGAATCTCAAAGTAAACATTTTCAGTAGGTTCAGTAGGTTGAGGAGCAACTCTTTGCTCTACTGGTCGGGGCAAAGATACCCCGAACAAGCCCCTCAAATAATCAGTTTCCATAGTAACAAATGACAGAAAATTTCAGCACACTATATAAATGTTTCCTTACCAAGTTCCACTCACCAAAGGTGCTTCACTCCCCGGCAACGGCACCAGAAAAGAGTCTTGACAACCCACAAGTATAGGGGATCTATCGTAGTCCTTTTGATAAGTAAGAGTGTCGAACCCAACGAGGAGCAGAAGGAAATGACAAGCGGTTTTTAGTAAGGTATTCTCTGCAAGCACTGAAATTGTAGGTAACAAATAGTTTTGTGATAAGATAATTTGTAACGGGTAACAAGCAATGAAAGTAAACAAGGTGCAGCAAGGTGGCCCAATCCTTTTTGTAGCAAAGGACAAGCCTGGACAATTACTTATAATGAGAAAAGCGCTCCCGAGGACAGATGGGAATTATCGTCAAGCTAGTTTTCATCACGCTCATATGATTCCCGTTCGGTACTTTGATAATTTGATATGTGGGTGGACCAGTGCTTGGGTACTGCCCTTTCTTGGACAAGCATCCCACTTATGATTAACCCCTATTGCAAGCATCCGCAACTACAAAAGAAGTATTAAGGTAAACCTAACCATAGCATGAATCTAGTGGATCCAAATCAGCCCCTTACGAAGCAACGCATAAACTTGGGTTTAAGCTTCTGTCACTCTAGCAACCCATCATCTACTTATTACTTCCCAATGCCTTCCTCTAGGCCCAAATAATGGTGAAGTGTCATGTAGTCGACGTTCACATAACACCACTAGAGGAGAGACAACATACATCTCATCAAAATATCGAACGAATACCAAATTCACATGACTACTAATAGCAAGACTTCACCCGTGTCCTCAGGAACAAACGTAACTACTCACAAAGCATATTCATGTTCATGGTCAGAGGAGTATTAATATGCATTAAGGATCTGAACATATGATCTTCCACCGAGTAAACAAATTAGCATCAACTACAAGGAGTAATCAACACTACTAGCAACCCACAGGCACAAATTTGTGGTTTTGATACAAGATTGGATACAAAAGATGAACTAGAGTTTTGAGAGGAGATGGTACTGGTGAAGATGTTGATGGAGATTGACCCCCTCCCGATGAGAGGGTCATTGGTGATGACGATGGTGATGATTTCCCCCTCCCGGAGGGAAGTTTCCCCGGCAGAACAGCTCCGCCGGAGCCCTAGATTGGTTTCGCCAAGGTTCTGCCTCGTGGCGGGGGAGTTTCGTCCCGTAAGCTTGCTTATGATTTTTTCCAGGGTAAAAGCCTTCATATAGCATAAGATGGGTACCGGAGGGCCAACAGGGGGCCCAGGAGACAGGGGCGCGCCCAGTGGGGGCGCGCCCCCCACCCTCCTGGCAAGGGTGTGGGCCCCCTCTGGTATTTTCTTCGCTCAATAATTCTTATTAATCCCAAAAGTGAGGTCCGTGGAGTTTTAGGATTTTTGGAGCTGTGCAGAATAGGTTTCCAATATTTGCTCCTTTTCCAGCCAGAATTCTAGCTGCCGGCATTCTCCCTCTTCATGATAAACGTTGTAAAATAAGAGAGAATAGCCATAAGTATTGTGACATAACATGTAGTAACAGCCCACAATGCAATAATTATCGATATAAAAGCATGATGCAAAATGGACATATCACCGCCGTGGAGACCCTTCGGGCAGAACTTACCCAAGCCAAGGAGCAAGCCAAGAGAAATGATGCGGACGCCCTGAAGGCAGCCGAAGAATTAAAAGCCAAACAGGCTGCGCATCGCTAAAGTGAGGATAAAATAGCCAGCATGGCTATTGAGCTAAAAGATGCCGCCAGCCGATATGAGCTTCTCGAAAGGGAAAACCATGCAAAAACGGCTGACCTGGAGAAGGCCTTGCAAGCAGCAAAGGAAACTCGCTCTGAAATCAGAGCGGCACGGGAGGAGCTTCGGCAAGCTGGTGATATCGCGGCTGGAAAGCCCTTTTTATTGCGAACGAAGTTTGGCGATCCGAAATATGCCCCTCTTGATCAATTGTGGAGTTCTGCGGACGCATACTTGGATTTAGCAAAAAGTGCTGCTGATGCGACGGAGTATTTCAAGGATCGGAAAGACCATGAGGTGGAAAGATTGTTCTGGTCGCAGTTTAGTGCTCCAAAGCATCCGCTGCTGTTGAATGATCAAATGTCCGAGTGGTCCGAGCTCCATAGGTTGTCCGGACTCGCCATGAAGGCTGTCGTGGATTATCTGTGGCCGAAAGAACCGAGCCCAGGTAGTTATTTTGGTTTGGTGTAATGATTTCTTCGTGTTGTGCCGCATATCGATTGTCAAGAGGTTGGTGTGCATAGAGGGTGCGCGGATGGCTCTTGCCCATGTCAAGACATATTGGGCGAAGATGGAGGCCATCGAAATTGCAACCAGGGGTCCGCCTGGGGGTCAGTACTTGCCCGAGCACTATTTTGAAGAAGTCCTATAAGGTGCCCGTTCAATAGAGGCTCAGTGATTAAAGAGTACCATGTTCCAGTGACATGTATCTTGATTGTAAAAACAATGCTATTTTGATTATAATGGCTATATTTATACTTTTGCCCGTAAAGTATTGAGTGCCTCATGTGCGGCCGTTTATGTATGTATGTATATAACCTGAAAGTTTTCAGCCCCCACGCATATAATGCGGGGGTGTTCGATAAAGCGTGTAATCACACTTGCTCCATCGTCTTGGTTCGTTAAGGAGGTGATAGCGCGGCGAACAAGGCAATCGGACTATATAGCTTTAACACTTTCACTTAGCCATAGGAGTTTGAATACGGTGTGCGTACATACGTGACCAGGAAACCGGTCCTTCATTAATGCGGAGGAATCGTGAAGATTCCGCTGAGTCATCAAGTGGTTTATCAGTCTCTCGCTTTAGCATGACAGTCATTTTTCGGCTTTCTCTACATAGGTGCTCATCCAGATGAACCAGGGCACAATCGAAGTAGTTCTCCCGGTGCCACCTTAGCCGATAGAGCGGAACGTAAGGTAGCAAAACACGGGAGTCGGGCAAACCCAGCTATTGACCAAAGACATGATTCAGAGCTGATGCATATAAGGCCAAACTCGCGACGTCGAACACTCCCTAAGGTATTCGGACTTTACAACATATACGGGGCTGAGTACCGCCCTCGATAATGAACCCTGAATTTCTAGGTACATGCATTAATCTGGCGTGACAAAAAAACTTGCCAATAACGCCAGTATCCCTCTCGGTTGTTTTAAGTGCCTGGAGGGTGTGAAGCAACAAGAGACAATAAAAAAGGTTTACACAGGGTCTTAATCTAAAAGGAAACCTTTGAACGGGGCCCTACTGCACGCCTGCGCCTTTGTCTCCGTTGTGCCGTATCCTGGAAGGGTGTAGCACGATGATCATCTGTAAAAAAGAAGAACCCAGGTGAAAGAATCTGGTGTGATCATGCGAAAAGTTGGTTATTCTTAATGAACCATGAGAATTCAATCTATTATTGTATTAATAGGGTCGAGCCGGACTATGGACCCTTTTTGCATGCAGGTAGCCCCTAGCACCACATATGGTGGTGTATCCGTCGACCCAAGCTCAGGTTTATCTGGGCTGCTACAACTAGTGGTGCGCCGGACACTTCTAGCCATGTCCGTGGTCTCGATGACCGATCATTTATTCGGGTTGGGGAGGCCGTTCCATGGTTTGGCTGCTAGAGCCGCCACATATTCTTCCGCACGTAAGGAACGCTCTATATTTCCGCTGATTGTGATGATGCCGCGTGGACCAGGCATCTTAAGTTTAAGATAAGCGTAATGCGGTACTGCATTGAAACGGGCGAAGGCCGTTCGTCCGAGCAGTGCGTGATAGCCGCTTCGGAATGGAGCAATGTCGAAGATTAGTTCTTTGCTTTGAAAGTTGTCAGGAGAACCGAATACAACCTCTAATGTTAGAGAGCCCGTACAGCGGGCCTCTACGCCTGGTATTACTCCTTTAAAGGTAGTACTGCTTTGGCTAATTCTTGACGGGTCTATCCCCATTTTGCGGACAGTGTCCTGATATATCAGATTAATACTACTCCCGCCGTCCATGAAGACGCGGGTGAGATGGTATCCGTCGATTATTGGGTCGAGCACCAAGGCAGCTGAACCTTCATGCCGGATACTAGTCGGATGATCCCTGCGGTCGAAAGTGATTGGGCAGGCCGACCATGGGTTGAATTTGGGGGCGACGGGTTCTACAGCGTGTACGTCTCGGAGTGCGCATTTGCGCTTCCTCTTTGGTATGTGGGTTGCATAAATCATGTTCACTGTTTTGACCTCTGGTGGAAATTTTTTCTGTCCCCTAGTGTTCGGCTGGCGAGGTTCGTCCTCGTCTTCACTTGGCGGCTCCCTCCCCTTGTGTTTGGGGTTTAGCCTGCCGGCCTTCTTGAAGACCCAACATTCTCTGTTGGTGTGATTCGAAGGTTTTTCGGGGGTGCGGTGTAGAATTTTGTTTAGGCTGGACGGTCCATTTCTTCTGCATTTAAATGGCTTTCTCCGTTGACCGGGTTGAGAGGCCTTGAATCTGGCATTTACCGCCGTGTTGTCTGGGCTGTCCTCATTATTTTGATGCTTGTTTTTATTGCGTCGCGGCTTCCCATTGTCGCCCCTGACTTTGGATGTGCCTGGGTCGCTGGTGCCGCTGCTGGCCAACCAACTGTCCTCGCCCGCGCAAAAGCGGGTCATGAGGCTTGTTAGGGCTGCCATTGTCCTTGGTTTTTCCTGGCTGAGGTGTCTGGCGAGCCATTCGTCCCGGACACTGTGTTTCAAAGCCGCTAAGGCTTTAGCGTCCCGGCAGTCGACGATTTGGTTCTTCTTAGTGAGAAACCTGTTCCAAAGCGTACGGGCTGACTCTTCGGGTTGTTGGATTATGTGACTTAAGTTGTCTGCATCCGGAGGTCGGACATATGTCCCTTGAAAATTAGCCATGAAAGCGTCCTCAAGTTCCTCCCAACTTCCAATGGTGTTTTCCGGGAGGCTTTTTAGCCAGTGCCGAGCTGGTCCTTTCAACTTGAGGGGTAGGTATTTGATGGCGTGGAGATTGTCTCCGCGAGCCATATGGATGTGAAGAATGAAGTCCTCAATCCAGACTGCAGGGTCTGTCATTCCATCGTATGCCTCTATGTTTACAGGTTTGAATCCCTCTGGAAATTCGTGATCCAGCACCTCATCGATGAAGCACAGGGGGTGTGCGGCACCCCTGTATTTGGATGTGTCGTGGCATGCTTCTGACGGATGTAGTGTTCGGTTTTGATTCCGAGCTGGTATTCGCTCAGCATAGTCGGCTTGGTGGTCGTGATCATGCATAGGGGCACGCTTCCTAGATCCATATATAGACCTGGCCATACCGGCTTTTTGGTCCAGGTGCTCCCGTAGATCATGTGCTGACTTACGTGCAGCGTCATTAGCCGCTCTATCTCGGCCACGGGGTGGTCGGTCCGGCAGGTCGGCCATATTATTTTTCGACGGGACGGGATCTATAGCCTCGTCGTCGAATTCGGGCAGCAGCTTTCGCTTTGGGTAGCTCTTTGTGTGGCGATCGCCACCGTATTTTTCGTTAGTGTCGAGAACTTTGTTCCATCTGCGGTTGAGCATATCCTGCGTGGCCTTAAGCCTTTGCTTCTGATTCTTCAAGCTCCTCGCGGTGGCGATAAGCCTTTTGTGGAGGTTTTCTTGTGTCAAATGCTTTTCCGGGATGATGAGTACATCGTCGTCCGGACTGTTTTCCTCTCCGGAGACAGGTTCATGAGTTTTATCTTTGCCATCGCTATGATCAGACAGCGGCCCCGGACTATGTTCGCCATCCCCTGGCTCATCCTGCTCCATCGTTGGGTCCATGGGGTCGTCATTACCTTTGGAGTCGACCGGGGTATTATTCTTTCTTGTGCCGCTAGCGCTTTTTACTGTGGCGGGATTTAGAGCGGTGTCGTCGTCAGCGCTTTGGTTGCTTCTCAAGAGGGTTATCCTCCGTTGCATCCTTCCATTCCTTGTCGTTGTTTTCTTTGGGTGTGTCCACCATGTATATATCATATGATGAGGTGGCCGTCCAGCGCCTTGTGGGCGGTGGTTCCTGTTCTTCTCCGGCATCGTCATCCATACCGTCGATGTCTTCGGTGTCGAAATCAAGCATGTCGGTTAAGTCATCGACAGTGGCTATCAAATGGGTGGTGGGTGGGTAACGAATTTCTTCATCGTCCGCTTCCCACTCGAGCCGGACATAGTTCGACCAAGAGTCTCCTGACAGGGAGGGAGATTTCAACGAATTTAGCACGTCACCCAAGGGCGAGTGCTGGAAGATATCCACGGAGGTAAACTCCATGATCGGTGCCCAATCAGGTTCGATAGGCATGGATGGGCGTGGTTCAGAGCCTATGGCCGGAGATGAGTCCGAGGGTCCGATGACGCAGACCTCATTGGATGCGAAGTCTGTGTTCGGCTCTATCGCCGTTGAGTGTGCGGCCTCCGTGGCGGGGTCCATCCACCTGTCCTCGTATGGCGCGATCCGCTCTGGATTGAGAGCCGGGGCGGCTACAGGTGTGATCTCCCGAACACCGGCCGATGGAAGATCTAAGTCATGCTCATCGCGACTGTTCGGCGCACCTATCATGGGCTCGAATCCGTCGAAGATCAAGTCTCCGCGGATGTCAGCAGTGTAGTTTAGGCTTCCAAACCTGACCTGATGACAAGGGGCATAGCTATCGATCTGCTCCAGATGGACAAGCGAGTTGGCCCGCAGTGCGAAGCCGCCGAATATGAAAATCTGTCCGGGGAGGAAAACCTCACCCTGGATCACATCGTTGTAGATGATTGAAGGAGCCATCAAGCCTTACCGCGACGACATAGTGGAACTCTCAATGAAAGCACCAATGTCGGTGTCAAAACCGGCGGATCTCGGGTAGGGGGTCCCGAACTGTGCATCTAAGGCTAATGGTAATAGGAGGCGGGGGGCACAATGTTTACCCAGGTTCGGGCCCTCTCTGTGGAGGTAATACCCTACTTCCTACTTGATTGATCTTGATGATATGAGTATTACAAGAGTTGATCTACCACGAGATCGTAGAGGCTAAACCCCTAGAAGCTAGCCTATGGTTATGATTGTTCTTGTCCTACGAACCAAACCCTCCGGTTTATATAGACACCGGAGGGGGCTAGGGTTACACAGAGTCGGTTACACAGAAGGAAATCTACATATCCGAATTGCCAAGCTTGCCTTCCACACAAAGGAGAGTCCCACCCGGACATAGGACGAAGTCTTCAATCTTGTATCTTCATTGTCCAATAGTACGGCATAAGTATATAGTCTGGCTGTCCGAGGACCCACTAATCCAGGACTCCATCACTCGTCGTCGTCGTCGATGAGGTCTGACTTGCCAGCTGAGGATCCCAAGCCAGCGTCATAGAACGTGTCCTTCAGAAATGACAAAAGGGGCTCCATGGTGATGAAGGATGGAAAATTGTTCATAATAAGCCGCAGCAGATCAGCGGTAGGGCTATCGACGAGATTGACGACTGTCAAACCCGAAGGGGTGGGGCGGGCAACTTAACCTGTGACATAGCCCACGTCAAGCCGTCGCTGTCGACGACCTTGATATCGTAGCTGGCGTCCACGACATGCCAGAATACTCTAGCCCGCTGATTGAAAGGCTCAATCTAGGTCCAGTCATCGTCGTCAGCTTTCTCGGCGGCCACCTCGCCGACGTCGGGCTAAGAGGCTACGGTAAAGCTATTTTGGGCCATTCGGTCCTCGAGCTCCCCAGGAAGCGTAGACGGGCTTAGGCTGCGACGCTCTATAATGGGGGAGGAGTGGGGTTGAGGATCTCTGGGAAAGGGGGCGTTTCGCCGGCATCATCTATGAAACTCAGGGCGGCGAGGGTATGTATATCGGTCGGTAAACTACACGGGTAGACCGATAGAGGTTGACGATGGAGGCGGCGCAGCGGTAGGGGTGAGCTAGCTAGGTTTGGAGCAAGGGAGGGGTGGTGTGTATGTGTGTGAGCGGGGGATTTGGTGTGAGCGAAGGATTTGGGGGTGTGTGTGGAGGGGGTCCAAGGTGGTGTTGTTGGAAATATGCCCTAGAGGCAATAATAAATTAGTTATTATTATATTTCCTTGTTCATGATAATCGTTTATTATCCATGCTATGATTGTATTGATAGGAAACTCAGATACATGTGTGGGTGCATAGAAAACACCATGTCCCTAGTAAGCCTCTAGTAGACTAGCTTGTTGATCAATAGATGGTTACGGTTTCCTGGCCATGGACACTGGATGTCGTTGATAACGGGATCACATCATTAGGAGAATGATGTGATGGACAAGACCCAATCCTAAGCCTAGCACAAGATCGTGTAGTTCATATGCTAAAGCTTTTCTAAATGTCAAGTATCTTTTCCTTAGACCATGAGATTGTGCAACTCCCGGATACCGTAGGAATGCTTTGTGTGTACCAAACGTCACAACGTAACTGGGTGGCTATAAAGGTGCACTACAGGTATCTCCAAAAGTGTCTGTTGGGTTGGCACGAATCAAGACTGGGATTTGTCACTCCGTTTGACGGAGAGGTATCTCTGGGCCCACTCGGTAGGACATCATCATAATGTGCACAATGTGACCAAGGGGTTGATCACGGGATGATGTGTTATGGAACGAGTAAAGAGACTTGCCGGTAACAAGATTGAACAAGGTATCGGGATACCGACGATCGAATCTCGGGCAAGTACAATACCGCTAGACAAAGGGAATTGTATACGGGATTGCTTGAATCCTTGACATCGTGGTTCATCCGATGAGATCATCGTGGAACATGTGGCAGCCAACATGGGTTTCCAGATCCCGCTGTTGGTTATTGGCCAGAGAGCTGTCTCGGTCATGTCTGCATTATTCCCGAACCCGTAGGGTCTACACACTTAAGGTTCGGTGACACTAGAGTTGTTATGGGAATTAGTGTGCAGTTACCGAATGTTGTTCGGAGTCCTGGATGAGATCCCGGACGTCACGAGGAGTTCCGGAATGGTCCGGAGGTAAAGATTTATATATGGGAAGTCATATTTTGGCCATCGGAAAATGTTCGGGATTTTTCGGTATTGTACCGGGAAGGTTCTAGAAGGTTCCGGAGTGGGGCCCACCTACATGGGGGGACCCACATGAACGTGGGTAGTGGGGGCAAGGCCCCACACCCCTGGTCAAGGCGCACGAAGATCCCCCTTAGAAGGAATAAGATCATATCCCGAAGGGATAAGATCAAGATCCCTAAAAAGGGGGGATAACAATCGGTGGGGAAGGAAATGATGTGATTTCTTTCCTCCCACCTTTGCCAACGCCCAATGGACTTGGAGGGCAAGAAAACAACCCCCTCCACCCCTATATATAGTGGGGAGGCGCATGGGAGCTTCACCCTTGCCCCTGGCGCAGCCCTCTCCCTCCCCAACACCTCCTCCTCCGTAGTAGTGCTTGGCGAAGCCCTGCCGGAGAACTGCAAGCTCCACCACCACGCAGTCGTGCTACTGGAGCTCTCCCTCAACTTCTCCTCTCCCCTTGCTGGATCAAGAAGGAGGAGACGTCACCGGGCTGTACGTGTGTTGAACGCGGAGGTGCCGTCCGTTCGGCACTAGGATCTCTGGTGATTGGATCACGACGAGTACGACTCCTTCAACCCCGTTCTCTTGAACGCTTCCGCTTAGCGATCTACAAGGGTATGTAGATGCACTCTCCTTCTCCTCGTTGCTAGTCTCTCCATAGATAGATCTTGGTGACTCGTAGGAAAATTTTGAATTTCTGCTATGTTCCCCAATAGTGGCATCATGAGCTAGGTCTATTGCGTAGATTCTTTGCACGAGTAGAACACAAAGTAGTTGTGGGCATTGATTTTGTTCAATATGCTTACCGTTACTAGTCCAATCTTGTTTCGACGTCATTGTGGCATGAAGCGGCCCGGACCGACCTTACACGTACACTTACGTGAGACAGGTTTCACCGACTGACATGTATTTGATGCATAAGGTGGCTAGCGGGTGCCAGTCTCTCCCACTTTAGTCGGAACGGATTCAATGAAAAGGGTCCTTATGAAGGGTAAATAGCAATTGGCATATCACGTTGTGGTTTTGCGTAGGTAAGAAACGTTCTTGCTAGAAACCCATAGCAGCCACGTAAAACATGCAAACAACAATTAGAGGACGTCTAACTTATTTTTGCAAGGTATGCTATGTGATGTGATATGGCCAAGAAGAATGTGATGAATGATATGTGATGTATGAGATTGATCATGTTCTTGTAATAGGAATCACGACTTGCATGTCGATGAGTATGAGAACCGGCAGGAGCCATAGGAGTTGTCTTAATTTATTGTATGACCTGTGTGTCATTAAACAACGCCATGTAATTACTTTACTTTATTGCTAACCGGTAGCCATAGTAGTAGAAGTAATAGTTGGCGAGACAACTTCATGAAGACACGATGATGGAGATCATGATGATGGAGATCATGGTGTCATGCCGGTGACGATGATGATTATGGAGCCCCGAAGATGGAGATCAAAAGGAGCAATGTGATATTGGCCATATCATGTCACTATTTGATTGCATGTGATGTTTATCATGTTTATGCATCTTATTTGCTTAGAACGACGGTAGTAAATAAGATGACCCCTCATTAAAATTTCAAGAAAGTGTTCCCCCTAACTGTGCACCGTTGCGAAAGTTTGTCGTTTCGAAGCACCACGTGATGATCGGGTGTGATAGATTCTTACGTTCACATACAACGGGTGTAAGCCAGATTTACACACGTGAAACACTTAGGTTGACTTGACGAGCCTAGCATGTACAGACATGGCCTCGGAACACAAGCGATCGAAAGGTCGAGCATGAGTCGTATAGTAGATACGATCAACATGAAGATGTTCACCGATGATGACTAGTCCGTCTCACCTGATGATCGGACACGGCCTAGTTGACTCGGATCATGTAATCACTTAGATGACTAGAGGGATTTCTATCTGAGTGGGAGTTCATAAGATGAACTTAATTATCCTGAACATAGTCAAAAGATCTTTGCAAATTATGTCATAAGCTCGCGCTTTAGTTCCACTGTTTAGATATGTTCCTACAGAAAATATAGTTGAAAGTTGACAGTAGCGATTATGCTTCAGTAGAAAGCTTATGTCCTTAATGCACCGCTCAGTGTGCTGAACCCCAGACGTCATTTGTGGATGTTGCGAACATCGGACATACACGTTTTGATAACTACGTGATAGTTCAGTTAAACGGTTTAGAGTTGAGGCACCAAAGACTTTTTTCGAAACGTCGCGGAACATATGAGATGTTTCGAGGGCTGAAATTGGGATTTCAGGCTCGTGCCCACATCAAGAGGTATAAGACCTCTGACGATTTTCTTAGCCTACAAACTAAGGGAGAAAAGCTCAATCGTTGAGCTTGTGCTCAGATTGCCTGAGAACAACAATCACTTGAATCGAATGGGAGTTGATCTTCCAGATGAGATAGTGATGTTTCTCCAAAGTCATTGCCACCAAGCTGCTAGAGCTTCATGATGAACTATAACATATCAGGGATAGATATGATGATCCTTGAAGTATTCGCGATGTTTGACACCGCGAAAGTAGAAGTCAAGTAGGACCATCAATTGTTGATGGTTAGTAAAACCACTAGTTTCAAAAGGGCAAGGGGAAGAAGGGATACTTCATGAAACGGCAAATCAGCTGCTGCTCTAGTGAAGAAACCCAAGGTTGAACCCAAACCCGAGACTAAGTGCTTCTGTAATAAGGGGAACAGCCACTGGAGCAGAATTACCCTAGATACTTGGTAGATGAGAAGGTTGGCAAGGTCGATAGAAGTATATTGGATATACATTGTGTTAATGTGTACTTTACTAGTACTCCTAGTAGCACCAGGGTATTAAGATACCGGTTCGGTTGCTAAGTGTTAGTAACTCGAAATAAGAGATCTACGGAATAAACGGAGACTAGCTAAAGGTGAGTTGACGATATGTGTTGGAAGTGTTTCCAAGCTTGATGTGATCAAACATCGCACGCTCCCTCTACCATCAAGATTAGTATTGAACCTGAATAATTGTCATTTGGTGTTTGCGTTGAGCATAGACATGATTGGATTATGTCTATCACAATACGGTTATTCATTTAAGGAGAATAATGGTTACTCTATTTATTTGAATAATACCTTCAATGGTATTGCACCTAAAAGAATGGTTTATTGGATCTCGATCATAGTGATACACATTTTCATGCCAAAAGATATAAGATAGTAATGATGGTACCACTTACTTGTGGCACTGCCATGTAAGTCATATTGGTATAAAACGCATGAAGAAGCTCCATGTTGATGGATCTTTGGACTCACTCATTTTTGAAAAGTTTGAGACATGCGAACCATGTCTATTGGTGTATACGCATGAAGAAACTCCATGCAGATGGATCGTTTGGACTCACTTGATTTTGAATCACTTGAGACATGCAAATCATACCACATGGGCAAGATGACTGAAAGCCTCGCTTTCAGTAAAAAGGAACAAGAAAGCAACTTGTTGGAAGTAACACATTTTGATGTGTGCAGTCCAATGAGTGCGGAGGCACGCAGTGGATATTGTTATGTTCTTACTTCACGGATGATTTGAGTAGATACTATGTATATTTACTTGATGAAACACAAGTCTGAATTATTGAATGGTTCAAGTAATTTCAGAGTGAAGTTGAAGATCGTCGTGACAAGAGGATAAAATGTCTATGATATGATCATAGAGATGAGTATCTGAGTTACGAGCTTTGGCACGCAATTAGGACATTGTGGAAATTGTTTCACAATTAATACCGCCTGGAACACCATAATGTGATGGTGTGTCCGGACATCATAGTTGCACCCTATTGGATATGGTGCGCACCATGATGTCTCTTATCAAATTACCACTATCGTTCATGGGTTAGGCATTAGAGACAACCGCACTCACTTTAATAGGGCACCACGTAATTCCGTTGAGATGACATCATTTGAACTATGGTTTGAAGAAACCTAAGTTGTCGTTTCTTAAAAGTTTGGGGCTGCGACGCTTATGTGAAAAAGTTTCAGGTTGATAAGCTCGAACCCAAAGCGGATAAAATGCATCTTCATAGGACACCCAAAACAGTTGGGTATACCTCCTAATTCAGATCCGAAAGCAATAGGGATTGTTTCTTGAATCGGGTCCTTTCTCGAAGAAAGGTTTGTCTCGAGAATTGAGTGGGAGGATGGTGGAGACTTGATGTGGTTATTGAACCATCACTTCAACTAGTGTGTAGCAGGGCATAGGAAGTTGTTCCTGTGGCGCCTACACCAATTGAAGTAGAAGCTTATGATAGTGATCATGAAGTTTTGGATCAATTCACTACCGTACCTCGTAGGGTGACAAGGATGCGTACTACTTCAGAGTGGTACAGAAATCCTATCTTGAAGGTCATGTTGCTAGACAACTATGAACCTACGAGCTATGGAGAAGCGTTGGTGGGCCCAAGTTCCGACAAATGGTTAGAAGCCATGAAATCCGAGATAGGATCCATGTATCAGAACAAAGCATGGACTTTGGTGGACTTGCCCGATGATCGGCAAGCCATTGAGATAAATGGATCCTTAAGAAGAAGACAGACGTGGACGGTAATGTCACCGTCTATGAAGCTCGACTTGTGGCGAAGAGTTTTTCACAAGTTCAAGGAGTTGACTACGATGAGATTTTCTCATCTGTAGCGATGCTTAAGTCTGTCGGAATCATGTTAGCGTTAGCTGCATTTATGAAATCTGGCAGATGGATGTCAAAACGAGTTTCCTTACCAGTTTTTGTAAGGAAAGGTTGTATTTGATACAATCAGAAAGGTTTTGTCGATCCTAAGGATGCTAAAAAGGTATGCTGGCTCCAGCGATCCTTCTAAGGACTGGAGTAAGCATCTCGGAGTTGGAATGTACGCTTTGATGAGATGATCAAAGATTTTGGGTTTATACAAAGTTTATGAGAAACTTGTATTTCCAAAAGGGTGAGTGGGAGCACTATAGAATTTCTGATGAGTATATGTTGTTGACATATTGTTGATCAGAAATGATGTAGAATTTCTGGAAAGCATATAGGGTTATTTGAAAAGTGTTTTTCAATGGAAAACCTGGATTAAGCTACTTGAACATTGAGCATCAAGATCTATAAGGATAGATCAAAATGCTTAATAATACTTTCAAATGAGCATATACCTTGACATGATCTTGAAGGTGTTCAAGATGGATCAGTCAAACAAGGAGTTCTTGCCTGAGATGTAAGGTATGAAGTTAAGACTTAAAGCTCGACCACGGTAGAAAAGAGAGAAAGGACGAAGGTCATCCCCTATGCTTTAGACGTAGGCTCTACAGTATGCTATGCTAAGTACCGCACTTGATGTGTGCCTTGTCACATGTCTGGCAAGAGGGTACAAAGGTGATCAAGGAGTGGATCACCACATAGCGGTAAAATTATCCTTAGAGGAATAAGGATATGTTTCTCGGTTATGGAGGTGTAAAGAGTTCGAGGTAAAGAGTTGCGTCGATGCAAGCTTAACACCTATCCGAATGACTCTGAGTAGCAAATCGGATACGTATAGTGGAGCAACCATTTGGAATAGCTCCAAGTGGAGCGTGGAAGCAGCATTTATAATATGACATAGAGATTTGCGAAGTACATACGGATCTGAATATTGCAGACCCGTTGACTAAAACCTCTCTCACAAGCAAAACATGATCAAACCCCAGAACTCATTGAGTCTTAATCACATGATGATGTGAACTAGTTTAGTGACACTAGTAAACTCTTTGGATGTTGGTCACATGGCGATGTGACCTGTGAGTGACATGTCGATGTGAACTAGATTATTGACTCTAGTGCAAGTGGGAGACTGTTGGAAATATGCCCTAGAGGCAATAATAAATTAGTTATTATTATATTTCCTTGTTCATGATAATCGTTTATTATCCATGCTATAATTGTATTGATAGGAAACTCAGATACATGTGTGGGTGCATAGACAACACCATGTCCCTAGTAAGCCTCTAGTAGACTAGCTCGTTTATCAATAGATGGTTACGGTTTCTTGACCATCAACATTGGATGTCGTTGATAACGGGATCACATCATTAGGAGAATGATGTGATGGACAAGACCCAATCCTAAGCCTAGCACAAGATTGTGTAGTTCATATGCTAAAGCTTTTCTAAATGTCAAGTATCTTTTCCTTAGACCATGAGATTGTGCAACTCCCGGATACCGTAGGAATGCTTTGGGTGTACCAAACGTCACAACGTAACTGGGTGGCTATAAAGGTGCACTACAGGTATCTCCGAAAGTGTCTATTGGGTTTGCACGAATCAAGACTGGGATTTGTCACTCCGTTTGATGGAGAGGTATCTCTGGGCCCACTCGGTAGGACATCATTATAATGTGCACAATGTGACCAAGGGGTTGATCACGGGATGATGTGTTATGGAACGAGTACAGAGACTTGCCAGTAACGAGATTGAACAAGGTATCGGGATACCGACGATCAAATCTCGGGCAAGTACAATACCGCTAGACAAAGGGAATTGTATACGGGATTGCTTGAATCCTTGACATCGTGGTTCATCCGATGAGATCATCGTGGAACATGTGGGAGCCAACATGGGTATCCAGATCCCGCTGTTGGTTATTGGCTAGAGAGTTGTCTCGGTCATGTCTGCACGACTCCCGAACCCGTAGGGTCTACACACTTAAGGTTCGGTGACGCTAGAGTTGTTATGGGAATTAGTGTGCAGTTACCGAATGTTGTTCGGAGTCCCGGATGAGATCCCGAACGTCACGAGGAGTTCCGGAATGGTTCAGAGGTAAAGATTTATATATGGGAAGTCCTATTTTGGCCATCGGAAAATGTTCGGGATTTTTCGGTATTATACCGGGAAGGTTCTAGAAGGTTCCGTAGTGGGGCCCACCTGCATGGGGGGACCCACATGAACGTGGGTAGTGGGGGCAAGGCCCCACACCCCTGGTCAAGGCGCGCCAAGATCCCCCCTTAGAAGGAATAAGATCATATCCCGAAGGGATAAGATCAAGATCCCTAAAAAGGGGGGATAACAATCGGTGGGGAAGGAAATGATGTGATTTCTTTCCTCCCACCTTTGCCAACGCCCAATGGACTTGGAGGGCAAGAAAAAAAACCCCTCTACCCCTATATATAGTGGGGAGGCGCATGGGAGCTTCACCCTTGCCCCTGGTGCAGCCCTCTCCCTCCTCAACACCTCCTCCGTAGTAGTAGTGCTTGGCGAAGCCCTGCCGGAGAACTGCAAGCTCCACCACCACGCTGTCGTGCTACCGGAGCTCTCCCTCAACTTCTCCTCTCCTCTTGCTGGATCAAGAAGGAGGAGACGTCACCGGGCTGTACATGTGTTGAACACGGAGGTGCCGTCCATTCGGCACTAGGATCTCCGGTGATTTGGATCACGACGAGTACGACTCCTTCAACCCCGTTCTCTTGAACGCTTCCGCTTAGCGATCTACAAGGGTATGTAGATGCACTCTCCTTCTCCTTGTTGCTAGTCTCTCCATAGATAGATCTTGGTGACTCGTAGGAAAATTTTGAATTTCTGCTACGTTCCCCAACAGGTGTTTGAGGAAATGCGGTAGGTACTGAAAATTTTACTAGGCGGGAGTAAAATAGCGGGGCTAGCGGAAATTTGGATCAAGGGATTGAAGCAGAGCGGGGGACATCACACATGGTTAAAACATAGTAATCGTGTGATATCGTACAGAAAAACACTCCAGCCGAGCAGATATTTTTGAGATTGTGAGGGATGTAGGCGGGAATAAAATGCCGAGGCTACTAAAAATTTGGATCTACTGATTGAAGCAGAGCAGGAGTAACAAACATCGCACCGGTCCACACATACTAATGGTGTGCTATCAAACAAAAAAATCATCTAGGCGGGTAGACATTTTGAGATTGCGAGTGAGTAGATATTTTTGAGAGGGGGGAAGCCTTGTGGAGCCCAATCTACTGTGATCATGTGGGTAGCAGGGGCAGGGGTGCGGCACATGAGTAGTCATAGGGAACCATGTCTGTTTCGTACCTGATCGCGGACGGTTGTTGCATCCGACTCATCTACTGTTTATAAATTTGGCGGATAAAAATGCGGGAAAGGGTCAGAACACGAACACACTTGCATGTGGACCAAATATATGTATGAAAAGGGTGGTTTGATGTTCAAATACCCAATGCACAACTTTCATGTGGCACCTGTCACACAAAGCGCGCGTTATTATTGCTAGCCCCCCCCCCACCCCAAACACACACACACACTTCATGTTGGCGGTGGGGGTATCCTAGCTATGAATGCATGCCCCCAAATAGCTAGGTCTGACATCTCACCCTACCGTAACACAAAACCGAAAGGAGTACATCATGGTCAACCCCCCTTGAGGGAGTCCTGGATTAGGGGGTATCCGGACAGCCGGACTGTGTACAACATCCGGACTATTGAAGCATGAAGATACAAGACTCAAGACTTCGGCCTGTGTCCGGATGGGACTTTCCTTGGTGTGGAAGGCAAGCTTGGCGATCCGGATATTATATTTCCTTCCTTGTAACCGACTCCATGTAAACCCTAGCCCTCTCCGGTGCCTATATAAACCGGAGAGGTTGGTCCTTAGAAGGCCGATCACAATTACATTCATACCATCATAGGCTAGCTCTTAGGGTTTAGCCTCTACGATCTCGTGGTAGATCTACTCTTGTATTACCCATATCATCAATATTGATCAAGCAGGAAGTAGGGTTTTACCTCCATCGAGAGGGCCCAAACCTGGGTAAACATCCGTGTCCCTTGCTTCCTGTTACCATCAGCCTTGACGCACAGATCCGGACCCCCTACTCGAGATCCGCAGGTTTTGACACCGACATTGGTGCTTTCATTGAGAGTTCCTCTGTGTCGTCTCTGTCAGGCCTGATGGCTCCTTCAATCATCATCAACGACGCTGTCCAGGGTGAGACTTTCCTCCCCGGACAGATCTTCGTGTTCGGCGGTTTCGCACTGCGGGCCAATTCGCTTGGCCACTTGGAGCAGATCGATAGCTATGCCCCCGGCCACTAGGTCAGGTTCGGAAACTTTGACTACATGGCAGATATCCCAGGAGACTTGATCTTCGATGGATTCGGGCTAGCGTCAGGAGCGCCGAACAGTCACGATGAGCATGGCTTAGACCTGCTGTCGGATGCTGCTCGGGAATTCACCCCGGCAGAAGCCTCGGACTTTAATCCGAGGCATATTGTGTTGCCTAAGGACGGTGGGCTAGACCCCGCCTCGCAGGCCGTACCCTCATCAGCGATGGAGCCGAACACAAGCCTCGCTCTCGAGAGAGACTGCGACTCCGGACCCCCGGATTCATATCCGGTTGTAGGTCCCAGTCCGACCGGGCCCACCGAGCCTGATTTGGCTCTGGTGATGGAGTTCACCGCGGCGGACGTTTTTCAGCACTCGCCCTTTGGTGACATACTGAACTTATTGAAGTCTCTCTCCTTGTCAGAAGGTTCTGGGCTGAACTATGTCCGGCCCGAGTGGGAAGCAGGCGGCGAAGGAATTCGCTGCCCACCGACCACCCACTTTGTCGCCACGATCGATGATTTAACTGACATACTCGACTTTGACTTAGAAGACATCGACAGTATGGACGACGATGCAGGAGACATACAAGAGCCACTGCTCACAGGGCAGTGGACAGCCACCTCTTCATATGATATATATATGGTGGACACTCCGAAAGAAAACAATGGCGATGAGGCAACGGGGGATAACCCCTCGAAGAAGAAAACGAAGCATGGGCGTCGCCAGCGCCGCTCCAAGCCCCGCCAAGGCAATACCGGCACCGGAGACGATAACAATCTGGACGGTGCCGACGATGAATACAACCCCGAACAGCCCGCTTTCGAGCAGGCCGAACAGGAAGATGGGCACGACAGCCCAGATGAACAGGCGACGGACGGGTATCCAGAGGAGGACAACTGCATGCCCCTCTCCGAAGACGAGATTAGCCTCGGCGACGACGAGTTCGGCGTACCCGAAGACCCCGCAGAGCAGGAGCGCTTCAAGCGCCGGCTTATTGCCACTACGAGAAGCCTGAAGAAGAAGCAGCAATAGCTCCAAGATGATCAAGATCTGCTCGCAGACAGATGGACAGAAGTCCTGGCAGCCGAGGAATATGGACTCGAGCACACCACGGCTGACCTACCACCTCGAGGTCGGGACAAAATGGCATATCATCCAAAATACCAGCCTGTACCCCCGCGCCGGTTCACTACGGCCCGGGGCAATACTCAGGAACTGCACGATAAACTGGATAACACCGCAGGACAACCAAGATCGATCTACGGATCACGAGGGCGCGCCGAAGCACATGACGATGACTATCATACCGGATAGACTAACAGCAAATCCGGCCGAGCCGAATACAACTAGTCAGACGCAGCCGTACTGCGCCGGGACATAGCCTGACATAGAGGTGCCGCACACCCCCTATGCTTCACTGATGAAGTGATGGATCATGAATTCCCAGAAGGGTTTAAACCCATAAACATCGAATCATATGATGGTACCACAGACCCCGCAGTATGGATCGAAGATTTTCTTCTCCACATTCACATGGCCCACGGAGATGATCTACACGCCATCAAGTATCTTCCCCTTAAGCTCAAAGGACCAGCCCGACACTGGTTAAACAGCCTGCCAGCAAATTCCATTGGCAGTTGGGAAAACCTGGAGGATGCATTCCTCGATAACTTCTAGGGCACATATGTGCGACCGCCAGACGCCGATGACCTGAGCCACATTAACCAACAGCCCGGAAAGTCAGCCCGGAAATTCTGGACTCGGTTCCTCACTAAAGAGAACCAAATAGTCGACTGTCTGGACGCCGAAGCTCTGGCGGCTTTTAAGCATAATATCCGTGACGAGTGTCTTGCTCGACACCTCGGCCAGGAAAAACCCAAGTCCATGGCAGCTCTCACAACCCTAATGACCCGTTTTTGCACGGGTGAGGATAGTTGCTTGGCTCGCAGTGGCACCACGCCACATTCCAGCACTTCGGATGGCCGCGATACTAACGGCAAGCCATGACGCAACAGACATAAGAGACGGAACAACGGTGACAGCACTGAAGACATGGCAGTCAATGCCCAATTCAGCAGATCTAAGTCCGGGCAGTGGAAAAGCCGTTCAAAGGAAATAATCAGGGACCGTCCAGTCTGGACCGCATACTGGAGCGCCCGTGCCAAATCCACGGCACGCCGGACAAACCAGCCAACCACACCAATAGAGACTGCTGGGTGTTCAAACAAGCCAGCAAGATAAATGCCGAAAACAAGGACAAGGGGCTGCACAGCGACGATGACAAAGAGCCCCGGTGTTCGAACACGGGGGGACAAAAGAAATTTCCCCCACAGGTGAAAACGGTCAATATGATCTACGCCACTCACATCCCCAAGCGGGAACGGAAACGAGCACTACGGGACGTCTATGCGATGGAGCCAGTCGCCCCCAAGTTCAACCCATGGTCAGCTTGTTTGATCACCTTTGATCGTAGGGATCATCCTACCAGCATCTGTCATGGCGGCTCAGCCGCATTGGTCTTAGACCCAATCATCGATGGAATCCACCTCACGCGAGTCCTTATGGACGGAGGCAGTAGCCTGAACCTGCTTTATCAGGACACAGTGCGCAAGATGGGCGTTGACCCTTCAAGAATCAAGCCCAATAAAACCACCTTTAAAGGTGTTATTCCTGGAGTAGAGGCCCGTTGCACGGGCTCTATAACACTAGAAGTGGTCTTCGGATCCCCGGACAACTTCAGGAGCGAAGAACTAATCTTCGACATCGTCCCTTTCCGCAGTGGCTACCACGCACTGCTCGGACGAACCGCATTTGCTCGATTCAATGCGGTACCACATTATGTGTACCTCAAGCTCAAGATGCCAGGACCGCGCGGGGTCATCACTGTCAATGGAAACATGGACCGCTCCCTTCGAATAGAAGAACATACGGCACACCTTGCGGCAGAAGTACAATGCGGCCTACTCCGACAAACCAATCCGGCGACAACTTCGAGTACAGTCAAGCGAGTCCGGAGCACCCCGCAACAGGATCATCTTGAACGCCAAGAGCGTGATTAGCAGTCCGGCCTCCGCCCGAGCCCCTTCAAAGCAGTATTCACGCCACGCGTACACAATTACGCACTCAAGATACCATGGGCATAAGTGGAGGCGCATCAACGACTCACTCAATAGTGCGGGTAACGCCGAATATCTTCATAATCTTTCCCTCTTACCTTTCAGGACACCGCGTTAGTGCAGCATCCTCTGAAGAGCCGAATTTCTGGACTCATATGGGAGAGACATCCAAGGAGGCAACCGACGGTGTGCACAGAAGGAAATACTCAGGTGGAATCTATTTACGATCATTATACCTGTTTTATCTATCTGTACACAGCCCGCCCCTGGATAGGACATGTCAAATAGTCCTATTTTTATCTCTGCTTAATGCATCCATTGTAAACATACGCCTAAACGTATCTTTCGCCAATGGGAGATTATATATAGCGTCAGCTTATTATTCTTATTTGAGCATTTTTTTCTCTTATAAATGTCTATTTGATATTGCATCCGTACACTTTGGTACGATCAGTTTGCCAGGGGCTTCTAATGGTGCCCCGTAATATGGCAAGTAAAGTCCGAACACTTTCAACAGTGCGACACCCCAAACTTATAGCACTATATGCATCAGCTCCGAATCGTGTCTTCGGTCTATAGTTGGGATAGCCCGGCTCCCTTGTTTTGGTGCCTTACGTTCCGTTATATCGGCTAAGGTAGCACAGGGAGAACTACTGCGATTGTGTCCCGGTTCTTCCGGAGGAGCACCTGAGTAGAGAAAGCCGAAAACTAACTGGCATGATGTGGCGAGAGCTGGTTGCTGTTCGAGTGGTCATAAAATCCTTAAAGATTTTCCGCTTTAGGCGATAAAATCGACTTTGTCCGATCTAGGCGTATATAGCGCCCCAATTCGGCCTTCTGAATTCTAGGGGCTTCGCCGAAATTTAAAATTGTAGACTTCTATGGCTAAGTGAGAGTTATAAAGCCGCCTCGTCCGATTGCCTCGTTCGCTGCGTTGGACACCTCCTTAAAGGACCAAACATTTGGATAAGGAGTGTCCAGGTTTTCCACGAACACCCTAGTGCTAGCTACATGGGGGCAGAAGCCGACGACTGGCCTACTTTTAGGATTTTATAAACAGCCGCACAAAAGGTAATATTTTAAATAGCAAAAGTGCTATATAGCGCAAGTAACTTCGTCCTTCAAATATAAACATGACAGAAGTGAATTCATTCAAAAATGGTGTCCTTGGTACATTCGTCGGCCACGAGACGAGCACCCATCATAACGCCATCATAATACAGCTCGGGATGGCGATGCGCCTTGCCCTCCGGCGGCCCGCCCTTGACCAGCTTCTCCGCATCCATCTTGCCCCAATGCACCTTGACGCGGGCAAGGGCCCGGCGGGCACCCTTGATGCACACGGATCGCTTGATCACCTCAAACCTCGGGCAGGCATCCACCATCCGCTTGATCAGGCCAAAGTAGCTGCTGGGCATGAGCTCACCAGGCCACATCCGGACTATGAAACCTTTCATAGCCAGTTTGGCCGCCCTGTGGAGTTCGACCAACTGCTTCAGTTGGTCACTCAGAGGCATGGGTGTTCGGCCCCAGCATACTGGGACCAGAATAGCTTCTCCGTTGAGTTCCCCTCCTGGGCACGGTAGAACTCCGCAGCGTCTGATACACTGCATGGCAGATCTGCGAATGCCCCTGGAGAGCTCCGAATTCGAGTAAGTAAAAGAAATGCCTCCTCCACATGTTTGCTTTGCATAAAGAACTTCTTACCCGCTGCTATCTTCTTGGCCTCCTAGATCTCCTGTTGTGCTTTCTTGGCTTCAGCCTTGGCATCTTTTAAATTCATAAGGGCCTTCGCAAGCTCGGCCTCTTTCGCCTTCAGATCATGCTCCACAGACTCGCATTTCTTGCCGAGGTCCTGGAGCTCTTGCTGTACCTCACCCACTCTAGCACTTTGCTTTTCGCGCTCCTTACACTCTGAGGCCGCCTTGTCTTCGGCCTCGGACAGCGCCTTCTTCAGGGACGCCACTTCAGCGGTGTCCCCTGTTACACGGTCCTGACACATAGGTGTTAGAGCCACCAACTATGCAAATCCTTAAATACACAAGAACGGGAATTACTTACCCTTGTTCTCTTCGAGCTGCCTCTTCGTGAGGTCGAGCTCTCCCTGTGCCTGCTCCAGGTGCCGCTTCAATCCGGCAACCTCGGTAGTACGGGCAGCCGCAGCAAGCAGCACAGCCTGCTTATTCACCATATTACTTCTAATTAGACTCCTGCGGATTATAATCGGCCCTCTGCTTGGCTTTTCTTTCTGAACGCCAAACAGAGTATCAGGGGCTACTACCTATCGGGTGGTAATTTTGCACATATTTATTACTTACCTCAAAGCCTGTCAGGAGGCTGGTGCAAGCTTCGGTTAGTCCGCTTCTGGTGGACAAAACCCTTCGAATCACCGTACTCATGAGAGTACAGTGCTCTTCATCTATGGAAGCACCGCGAAGCGCTTCCAACAGACAGTCCGGCGCCTCATGCGCAACGGAAGTCCTCGACATAGACGGCTCACCCTCCCTAACAAGAGGTCGCCCGCCTGAGTCCGGAACCATCGAAGGTTCCGGAATTGTGTTCGGCTGAGAGCCTAGTTGGCCATGGCTCTCGTCGACACGATCCGCAGGGATCTTGAACCCCGCGTGTCCGACGTCTGGGACCCCGCCTCGGGCGTCTCCAGAGTCACCTCCCCCCGCTCTAGGAGCCTTTGGGACAACACCTCCGTGTCGTCCGCGGGTTGAGGAGTGGTGGCCATCGGAAGCGAATTCATCTCCGAATTGCTCAGGGACCCGGAGGAGAATACCTCGGGGTGACCCTCGTCAGACTGCGCACATGTTCGGCATTATAAATACAAAAACTGTGAAGTGAAGTCATGATAGAATGCAGACACTTACGATCGCGCTAGGGGCTTCCCCCTGGGCAGCCACCCCTCCTCGCTTAGAGCGGCCGTGGCGGAGTAGTCTGGAAGGGGCCCTTCCCCTTCTTGGACGCCCCGGCCTCCCCTCCTGGGGCGGCTTTTCTCTTCTTCTCCCCCCCCCCAGCTGGGGGAGGTAGGATCTCTTCCTGATTCTCCCCGCCTCTGTGGGAAGAATCCGTTTCGTCGTCATCGGACGATAGGGGAATGACGGCCTTGCACCGAGGGCCTTTTCCGGCCCCCCGGTCCGCTTACCCGGGCCCCTCATCCTCTTCGGATGGGGCGTCTTCTTCTTCTTCCTACTTCCCTTCATGGGAGGAGTCCGCCTCGTCGTCTTCGGACGAGACTTCTGGCACAACCTTACGCCGGAGACCCTTTCGGGTCCCCGGGGCCTTCTTGTCGGCCTTCTTCTCCGGCACCTTGTACGGAGCCGGGACCAGCATCTCCATCAGGAGAGCATCTGATGGGTCCTCTGGCAGTGGAGCCGGACAGTAGACCTACTCCGTTGTCTCCACATAGTCCTGAAGCAAATATGCACAATTACTTAAAGCACTCCCATGAATATATTGGGAAGAACTAGGTCCGGTGGTAGTCAGAGAACTCACCGGCCTAGGAGCCCGCGCGGTCTGAGGCCCACGGTCCTCGGATGTGGGAGGAGGTGCTTCGGAGGCCTTGAACAACACCTTCCATGCGCCTTTGTGCGTCATGTTGTAGAGCTTCTGGAGCGTCTTGTGTTCGGTTGGGACGAACTCCCACAAATTGACTGCCCACCTCTGACAGGGCAGGATCCGGCGAACGAGCATGACCTGGATCACGTTGACAAGCTTGATATTCTTGTCCTTCATGCTTTTGATGCATGTCTAGAGTCCGGCCAACTCCGTGGAATCGCCCCAGGACAGGCCCTTCTTCTCCCAGGAGGTGAGCCGCATGGGGGCTCCAGATCGGAACTCGGGGGCCGCTGCCCAGTTGGCGCTGCGCGGCTCGGTGATATAGAACCACCCCGATTGCCATCCTTTTACGGTCTCCGCAAAGGAGCCGTCGAGCCATGTGATGTTGGGCATTCTACCCACCATGGCCCCTCCGCACTCCGCCTGGCGGCCGCTTACCACCTTCGGCTTCACGCAGAAAGTTTGCAACCATAGGCCAAAGTGAGACCAGATGCGGAGGAAGGCCTCGCACACGACGATGAACGCCGAGATGTTGAGGACGAAATTCGGGGCTAGATCATGGAAATCTAGCCCGTAGTAGAACATGAGCCCGCGGACGATGGGATGGAGTGGAAATCCCAGTCCACGGACAAAGTGGGCGACGAACACGACCCTCTCATGGGGTCCTGGGGTCGGAATGACCTGCCCGACGTCTGGTAGATGGTGCGCTATGTCCGCAGCCAAGTATCCGGCCGCCCGAAGATTTGCGATGTGCTTCTCCTTGAAAGTGGAAGCCACCCACTTGCCTCCTTCTCCAGACATGTTTACCTATGCGGAGAAGACTTGGGCTTGGGCGCTGGAGCTCGAGGGGGCAAGAGTGTGCCAAGGAGGAAGAAGGCATGGGTGAAAATGGGGAAATCTTATCCCTTTATAGGCGCGCCGAAAGCGGTGCGCCTCCCTACTTTCCCGTTGGGAATCGCTTGTTCCCCAAGCGCCACGATTAATGGCGTGGTGGGATTACACATACCCATATTGATGAGAATCCCGTAATAAGGGGACACAATCTCTGCTTCGACAAGACGTGTCAAAGAAACTGCCTCGTAATATGCGTTGTAGCTAGTTGTGGGAAAACGGATCGAATAATGATCCGACCGTAATAACATGTCACGTCATCGGAAAAAGTTGTCAGCAGATTGCATTTGTGAAATATCATTCTCTCTACGGTGGCACATGAAGATCATCTTATAGATCCGGACACGGTCTACGTGTTCTATAACCACTTTGGAGTATTCAGAGGAGGAACCCGCCTTGCAATGCCGAAGACAATACTACACGCCAGACTCATCGTCATTGAAGCCTGGTTCAGGGGCTACTGAGGGAGTCCTGGATTAGGGGGTATCCAGACAGCCGGACTGTGTACAACGTTCGGACTATTGAAGCATGAAGATACAAGACTCAAGACTTCGGCCCATGTCTGGATGGAACTTTCCTTGGCATGGAAGGCAAGCTTGGCGATTCGGATATTATATTTCCTTCCTTGTAACCGACTCCATGTAAACCCTAGCCCTCTCCAGTGCCTATATAAACTGGAGAGGTTGTTCCTTAGAAGGCCGATCACAATTACATCCATACCATCATAGGCTAGCTCTTAGGGTTTAGCCTATACGATCTCGTGGTAGATCTACTCTTGTATTACCCATATCATCAATATTAATCAAGCAGGAAGTAGGGTTTTACCTCCATCGAGAGGGCCCGAACCTGGGTAAACATCTGTGTCCCTTGCTTCCTGTTACCATCAGCCTTGATGCACAGATCAGGACCCCCTACCCGAGATCCGCCGGTTTTGACACCGACACCCCTCCCTTTGCTTCTGATCAAATGTGTAAGTGTGCGGGCCCACAGATGTGTTTTTTGGCGTTAGATGGGTGAGACCACATACGAACCACACATGTAGGTGGCCCGATGTGTGTGTGTGTGTGTGTGTGTGTGTGTGTGTGTGTGTGTGTGAAAACGATGTGGTGTGATATTTAAATAACCAAATCACAAATTTGATGTGGCACATGTGCATCGCAAATTAACCGGACATCCCCGACCCCACGGAGGTTCATCTAGTGGGAAGTAGTATTGTGCCCCCCCCCCCCCGCACACACTTTGAGTCGGTAGGGGGGGCATCGATCTCACCAAGGTGTATTGTAAGACTAACCAAGATGAATCACCAGCTTGGTCATATAACCTCTCTTGTTCTTGGGTTAAAGTCATGCATGGACGTCCACACGCGGCCCCACAAAATAGGCTAGCTTGTCGCCAATAACCACGTGAGGGAGTGCCTAAAGACAACCACTGCGTGCATGTGGACCAAACATATGTATGAAGTATCATATGGTGTTTGAATATACCCAATGCACAACTTTGATGTGCCGGCGTGCTTTTGGAACCGGAAAGTCCCCACATGGAGCGAGGGTCCATGACGCGTATACTATATATATATATATATATATATATATATATATATATATATATATATATATACACACACGCACACACACACGCGCGCGCGAGCCCTCGAACTTAGGTCTCGAATCTCACCATGATCGACATACGACTATACGGTAACGCGAACCAAGAGAAGAAGAATCCACCATCGTGCGTAACCTCTCTCGCGTTGTTGGTCGAAGTGATGGACGTCCACGCGGGCCCATGAATATATAGGTCGTCGATGATAATAACCAAGCGAGGGAGAGTGTCCAAAGACAACCACTGCATATGTATGTGCCCCAAAGATATGTATGGACATGCGTGATGCATGCATATATGTTTGAATACCAAAGCACAACATTTTGATGTGGCGCATGCATGCATCGAAAATCGCATAGTCCACACATATCTGGTTCATGATGCGACGCGTGCTCACCCCCCTCCCCCACTTCAACCCGGTGGGAGGTATTCGTGCGTACACATGCGCTCAAAGTATAGTTTCATGTACCGTACCGTATAAGACGAACCAAAATTTAATCCCCTCCTAATTATAAGTCAAATTAACCTCTATCGTTGTCGGTCGAAGTGATTAACCAAGTGGGTACACAAAGATAGACGAAGCATCTCGCCGATAACCCGTTGAGTGAGTGCTAGAGGACAGCGCCATCGCTTGCTTGTGCGCCAAACACATGTATGGAGATGTGTGGTTGTGATGTTTGAATACCCAATATACATGCAAAACTTTGATATGGCACGTGCCTCTCGGAAACCTGTAATTAAGTCCCGGGGTTCATGACACGTAGTATATATATGTTCCCCCCTCCCCGCTTCAACGCGTAATATATATATATATATATATATATATATATATATAGCCGGTCTATTCTGCTAATATTAGCAGAATAACTATTCTGATAACACTTCCACACTGCACGCTCAACGCAAGTGCGCGTCATTGTTTGACCCAAATGTGCTGCAGTAGTCAGGCGAGTGAACTTCGTGTCAGAAAAAACTGCATACGGTGTTTTTTTGGTACTGTTTTCGCTCTAGTTTTTCAACCGTTTAGCAGAACGAGGCGTGTAATATATTGTTGAAAAGCTACAGATTAGGCGCAACTTCGCCATGTTGAACGCTTTTCGAGATTCCTCGCGGTTTAAGAGCAGTTTCAAAAATGGTGGGCGCCCAACAAGTGGGAGCGAGCGTATTTTCGCAAACCACTTATCCGAATGAAGCAAATAATATGTCGTTGAAAATATATCATCGAGGCACATCTTTTTCATATCTATTGTTTTCTCTAATTCGTTATGGTTTAAGAGCAGTTTCAAATTTACTAAATCGCGGATTCTGTTTTTCATTTTTTTTCAAATTTTTGGTACTGTTTTCGCTCCAGTTTTCTAACCGTTTGTCGAAACGAGGTGTGTAATATAGTGTTGAACAGCTATGGATGAGGCACAACTTTCATATGTTCAAATATTTTTGAGATTCCTTACGGTTTTAAGTTAATTTTGAAAATCATGCGGCGGACGACGAGTGGCTGCGGCCGTTTTTTTGTAATTTTTTTAAAACCGCTTGTAGGAATGATCCAAATGATACCGTTAGAAAGATATCGTCGAGGCACAATTTTTTCATGTAGAACACTCTCTCGATTCCTTTCGGTTTAAGAGCAATTTTGATTTTAACAAAATGCGGACACTGTTTTTCCACGACCCAAAATCGTCGTATGTACTGCATCTGACAGAAAACCGCACTCCTTTCAGACCAGAAACCGCACTTCATCAGACCGACAAGTGCACTGCATGATTTGTTTCGTCATTTTTCTAACTTTTTATGAAACATGAAACACGTTGCGGGATGAGTGCAGTGCACATCAAAGATAAAGTAAACCACAACACACTATCGGAGTAGGTTGTGATGGCTTTTTTGTCATTTTTAAACTATTATTTTCATAAATATTTTCAAACTAAATTACCGAAGCTAGTGTACTGACATTTTTTCCAAAACGCCTTTTGAAATTTGCATGGCTGAGATTAGTGAGCTGCAATATAACTTTTCATTTTTCTTCTCTTTTTTTTATGAATGCGTGCTGACTGCTGAGACAAGTCAACTGTACAACACCAACATTTTTCTACAGAGTGAGCAACAAAGCACTTCCTCCATGCACGCACTGGACTGCAAGCGCACCACCACAAAACCGCATGAACGCAATGCCCGAACTGCAACAAAATCATGCATACACGCAAAATGAGCACCAGAGCTGTCCCAGGAGCGAACTGCACTTCAGGACTTCAAACAAAAACAAAAATTGAAACCACTGAATTGAACACAGAGGCGCTCCACACTGCGCAAACACAGCGATACCACTATTTTATAGAGAATTTTGCATGGGCGCCCGGGGTGGAGGCCCTCCTCTGCTCGAATGGTGTCGTCGCCGTCTTCCATTTCTGCTGCTACCAGCTGCACTTGCCGACAGAAGGTAGCTGGCGTCTTCCCCACTACTCGACAGTGGACTGCATAACCGAGGTAGGTGACTCGTAGGATCGGCGAACTGCATAGCTAGAGCGTTGTGAGCCGCACGCGCCGCTCAAGTTAACTGCTTGCTGCCATGGAGAGGAGTGGAGGGAGGGAGGCGTGGAGCCGCTTGCTGTCGCGGGTGGCAGCAACTCACCCGTGGTGGAACGGGCACCGACGCTGGTGTAGATGCTTCCCTATGGCGTAGCACCACACGTGCAGGGAGGCATGCAGGGGGTCGGCAACGCGTGATCGATCCGGCGCCATGGATCTCACTGAACTTCAAAACAAAACTCAGCGAGCTGCAAAAAAGAATCAAATGAGCTGCAAATAGGGGGAGGCAGATCATGTGACCGGCGCCCTACTAGTGTAGCAGGGGAGGGGAAGTAGGCAGGACCACGGCGGGGGTGGCACGCCTCGAACTCGCTCGATCCATGCGAGAAGAGGACGATGCAGGAGAGAAGAAACCGAATCTGGCGCGGGATCCATGGATTGGGAAGGAGACAGCTGCAGGGGGTTGGTGCGATGAACTGCATCGGGAGCTTGCTCGGGAGTTGAAGCAAAGGAGGGGGCAGCATAGCTGAAGTAGAGGAGACGGCGGCGCTGTGGGGAGGAGGCGCGTCGGTCGGGAGGAGGAGGAGGAGGCAGGGCGTCGCCAAGTGGCTGGAGTGGGGCGGGGCCGGGGCCATCGGTAGGGCGGCGCTACAGGACGGAGGCGCGCCGGCCGGGAGGAGGAGGAGGCGGGGCGGTTCCAGGTGGAAGGAGAGTCGCACCGGGCTGGAGAAGCATGAGGCGGGGCGGCGCCGGGTAGGAGGTGAGGGAGTCCTGGATTAGGGGGTATCCGGACAGACGGACTATATACTTTGGCCGGACTGCTAGACCGTGAAGATACAAGACTCAAGACTTCGTCCCGTGTCTGGATGGGACTCTCCTTTGCGTGGAAGACAAGCTTGGCGATCCGGATATTATATTTCCTTCTTTGTAACCAACTCCATGTAAACCCTAGCCCTCTCCGATGTCTATATAAACCGGAGGGTTTAGTCCTTAGAGACACAATCATAATCATCATAGGCTGGCTTCTAGGGTTTAGCCTCTACGATCTTGTGGTAGATCAACTCTTGTAATACCCATATCATCAATATCAATCAAGCACGAAGTAGGGTTTTACCTCCATCGAGAGGGCCCGATCCTGGGTAAAACATCGTGTCCCTTGCCTCCTGTTACCATTAGCCTTAGACGCACAGATCGGGACCCCCTACCCGAGATCCGCCGGTTTTGACACCGACATTGGTGCTTTCATTGAGAGTTCCTCTGTGTCGCCGCTGCAAGGCTTGATGGGTCCTTCAATCATCAACAACAACGTGGTCCAGGGTGAGACTTTTCTCCCCGAACAGATCTTCGTGTTCGGCGGCTTCGCACTGCGTGCCAATTCGCTTGGCCATCTGGAGCAGATTGACAGCTACGCCCCTGGCCACCAGGTCAGGTTCGGAAACTTGAACTACAGGGCTGATATCCGCGGAGACTTGATCTTCAATGGATTCGGGCCTGCGCCAAGAGCGCCAGACAGTCACGATGAGCATGACTTAGACCTGCTGTCGGACAATGCTCGGGATATCGCCCCTGCAGGAGCCCCGAATCTAAATCCGGAGCGGATTGCGTCGCCCGAGGACGGGTGGATGGACCCCGCCCCAGAGGCCGCACAGTCATCGGCGGTAGAGCCGAACACAGGCCTCACCCCCAAGGAAGCCTGTGACACCGGACCCCGGGACTCGTATCCGGCTGTAGGTTCCAGTCCGCGCACTCCCGAGCCCGCCGAATATGGTTGGGTTCCGGTAATGGAGTTCATCGCTGCGGATATCTTCCAGTGCTCGCCCTTTGGCGACATGCTGCACTCATTAAAGTCTCTCTCTTTGTCAGGAGACTCTTGGCCAAACTATGTCCGGCTCAAGGGGGAAGAAGGTGACGAATAAATCCGTTGCCCACCCACCACCCACTTCATAGCCACTGTCGATGATGTATCAGACATGCTTGACTTCGACTCCGATGATACCGACGGTATGGACGTCGGCGCAGGAGACGATTCAGAACCAACGGGGCGCTGGACTGCCACCTCGTCATACGATATATACATGGTGGATACACCTAAGGAGGACGATAGTGACAAACCAGAGGACAAAACCCCCGGGCAAAAGCCAAAATGACGGTGCAGACGCCGCTCCAAGTCCAGCAACAGTAAAAATAGCGATAACAGTGCTAGAAAGATCGACACCCCAGTCAACTCCGAAGGCAACAACGACCATATGGACCCAGCAATGGAGCAGGATGAGCCAGGTCACGCCGAATAAAGCTCAGAGCAGACGCCCGATCACAATGATCCCGAGGGACAAATTCATCAAACCGCCCCGGGACAAGAGCACAGTCCGGACGACGATGCACTCATCATCCCGGAAACACGTTTGGAACGAGATAACCTCCACAGAAAGCTTATGGCCACTGTGAGAAGTCTAAAGAAGCAGAAGCAACGACTTAAGGCCGCACAGGAAACGCTCAATCAAAGATGGAATAAAGTGCTGGACACTGAAGAAAAGTACAGCGACGATCGCCACACGAAGGGCTATCCAAAATGCAAGCTGCTGCCAGAATTCGACGATGAGGCCATTCCACCAAAGAACAATATGGCCAGGAGGCCGGACAAACCACTTCGTAACCGCAATAGAGCAGCTACCGACGCCGCACATGATTTACGCGAGCTCCTGGATAAAAAGGCCGGCGTGGCTAGGTCCATCTGTGGATCTAAAGGACACACCCCGGCGTAGGACTATGGTCACCAAAATGATCATACCGATCGGATACCAGTTCGGAATCAGCACCGGACACAACAACAGCCGACGACATGCCACAACACATCCAGATACAGAGGGGCTGCTCACCCCCTGTGCTTCACCGAAGAGGTGCTGGACCATGAATTTCCACAGGGTTTTAAACCTGTGAACATAGAGGCATATGACCGAACGACAGACCCGGGGGTCTGGATTGAGGATTTTATCCTGCATATCCACATGGCTCGTGGTGACGACCTACACGCCATCAAATACCTTCCCCTCAAGTTGAAGGGACCAGCTCGACATTGGTTGAAAAGCCTCCCCAAAAATTCAATTGGAAGTTGGGAGGAACTCTTGGATGCTTTCAGGGCCAATTTTCAAGGGACCTACGTCCGGCCTCCGGATGCGGACGATTTAAGTCACATAATTCAACAGCCCGGAGAGTCTGCCCGCAAACTTTGGAACAGATTCCTCACTAAAAAGAATCAAATTGTTGACTGTCCGGACACCGAGGCCCTACTGGCCTTCAAGCAAAGCATCCGGAATGAGTGGCTCGCCAGACACCTCGGCCAAGAAAAACCGAGGACAATGGCAACCTTAACAAGCCTTATGACCCGTTTTTGCGCAGGCGAAGATAGCTGGTTGGCCCATAAAGGCACCAGTGACCCAAGTACATCCGAAATCAGGGATAGCAACGGGAGGCCACGGCGTAACAAAAACAAACGTCAAAACAAAGAAGAAAGTCCGGACAACACAACGGTCAACGCTGGATTCAGGGGCTCTTGACCCGGTCCACAAAAGAAGCCACTTAAAGGCGGCAAAGAAGGACCATACGGCCTGAACAAAGTCCTGGACAGACTGTGCCAAATCCACGGCACCCCCGAAAAACCTGCGAACCACACTCATAGAGAATGCTGGGTCTTTAAGAAGGCCGGCAAACTAAATGTCGAACACAAGGGAAGGGAAACACCAAGTGAAGACGAGGATGAGCCTCGCCAGCCAAACACTGGGGGACAGAAAAAATTCCCACCAGAAGTAAAAACGGTAAACATGATCCATGCGACTCACATACCCACGAGAAGGTGCGAACGCGTGCTCAAAGACGCATACGCTATAGAGCCCGTCGCACCCAAACTTAACCACTGGTTGGACTGCCCGATCACTTTTGATCACAGGGACTACCCGACTAGTGTTCAACACAGAGGATCAGCTGCCTTGGTGCTCGACCCAATAATCAACGGATACCATCTCACTCACGTCCTCATGGACGGCGGCAGTAGTCTTAACCTAACATACCAGGACAATGTCTACAGGATGGGGATAGACCCATCCAGAATCAGCCAAAGTAACACCACCTTTGAAGGGGTGATACCAGGTATCGAAGCCCACTGCAGGGGCTCCCTTGTACTGGAAGTAACATTCGGTTCCCCAAGAAACTCCAGAAGTGAAGAACTACTCTTCACCATCGCTCCCCTCCAAAGTGGCTATCATGCATTGCTGGGGAGAACGGCCTTCCCCCGCTTCAATGTGGTACCGCACTACGCCTACCTTAAACTCAAGATGCCCGATCCACATGACATCATCACCGTTAATGGAAACACAGAGCGTTCCTTACGCGCGGAAGAATACGCGACGGCTCCAGCCGACGGACTTTAAGCGGCCTCTAATACCTGAAAACATGACTGGTCGTTAAGACCAAGGACACGGTTAGACGAGTCCGGCAGCCCAGATAAACCTTATCTAGGCGCCACACATGTAATCCCATAGAGGACACCAGGGGCTATAAATATTTAATAAAGCCCAATTCCTGGCCTGACCTTATTAACAGGCCAATGGCTTACAATTTTACTATCCATTAGTGATAGCCAACTTTTCGCACGCTTACGTCACACACTTCTACATGAGTTTTTCTTTTTACAGACATCATTCGTGCGACACCCTCCCAGGACACGGCACAACGGGGACAAAGGCATAGACGTGCAGCAGGGCCCGCTCAAAGGTTTCTCTTTAGATTAAGCCCCTATGTAAACCTTCTTTATTGTCTCTTGTTGCTTACATATCCCATGGGTACTACACCCACAGAGGATATTGCCGTTATTAGCATTTCACCATGACAGACTAATGCACGTACCTGGCAATACAGGGTTCATAATAAAGGGCGTTACTCAGCTCAGTATATGTTATAAAGTCTGAATACCTTCGGGAGTGTTCGGCGTCGCGAGTTTGGCCTTATATCCATCATCTCTGAATCATGTCTTTGGTCAAATGTTGGGTTTGCCCGGCTCCTGGGTTCGCCGCCTTACGTTTCGTTCTTATCGGCTAAGGCAACCAAAGAAGAACTACTGCGATTGTGCCCTGGTTATTCTGGATGAGCACCTCAGTAGAGAAAGCCAAAAACTGACTGTCATGATATAGCGAGAGACTGTTCAACCACTCGAAGACTTATTGGAATCTTTAGGATTCCGCTGCATTAACAAAGGACCGTTTTCCGGTCATGTACACACGCGCCCGTATTTGGATGCATGCAAAGGTACCAGGGGCTACATAGTAGCCCCACCGTCAAACTCCTATGGCTAAGTGAAAGTGTTACAGCTATATAGTCCGGTTGCCTAGTTCGACGTGCGATCAATTCCTTACAGGACCAAGACGTTGGATCAAGTGTGATTATGCATATTTTTCGCGAACACCCCTGCATTGTACGTGTGGGGGCTGAAGCCAATGACTGCTAACTTCCAGATTACACATATATATAAAAACGGCCGCACAGGAGGCACAATAATACTTTCGGGCAAAAAGTATAAATATAGCCTCATAATCAAAATAACATTGTTTTTTACAATGACACGATGTGTCACCCGAACATGACATTCTTCGAGCACTGAGCCTCTATTAAGCGAGCACCTTCTAATACCTGCTCCAAGATGGCCCCCCGCCGGATTCTGGGTCGCAACAATGGCGGCCTCCATATCTGTCTAGTATGCTTTAACACGGGCAAGAGCCATACGGGCACCCTCTATGCACGCCGACCTCTTCATGGCATCGATCCGCGATACGACACCAAGGAATTGTCGCACTAAACCAAAGTAACTGTCCGGCCTCGGCCCCTTCGGCCATAGATGGTCTAATACAGACCGCATTGCAAGACCGGACAGCCTGTGGAGCTCGGCCACAGCAGCCATCTTCTCACTCAAAGGCAATTTGCGCATTGGAGCGCTGAACTACGACCAGAATAGCTTTTCCACTTCATCATATTTTTTATCCTCAAAAAACTTGGCTGCGTCAGCCGTACTCTACGACAAATCCGCATAGGCGTCTGCAGGACTCCAGCGTCGATCCAGAGGAGCGTACTCGGATCTAAAAACATCACCCGCAACAAATAGGGGTTTCCAGCCGCGATTTCTCCGGCCTGTCAAAGCTACTCCCGCGCATCCCTAAGGTCGGAACGCGTCTCCTTGACCGCATCAAGGGCCTTCTTCAAGTCAGCTTTATTCGCATGATTTTCTTTTTCAAGAAGCTCATAACGGTTGGCGGCGTTTTTTAGCTCCACAGCCATTTCGGCTATTTTCTCTTTGCTTCGGCAATGAGCAGCCTATTTGGCTCTCAACTCTTCAGCTGCCTTTAGGGCAGCTGCATTGCTAGCCCGAGCCTGTTCCTTGGCTAGGGCAAGTTCCACTCTCAGGGCTTCCATGGCAGCAGCACCGTCTGAAGCCCAAGCATATCGCATTAATATTATGCTCCTCTCAAATTTGTCCTATAAAAAATAATAAATAATAAAGGATAGCAGAGCACATACCTTGTGACTCATTAAGCCGCTGTGATATCGGCATCAATAACCCCAATTTGCCTCCTTAGTTCGGCAACTTCAACGGATCGGTCGGCTGCCGGATCCTTGGACACCTGTGCATAAATACAGTGCAATCGTTACTTAACAATGTGATCCTCCGTTTGCCACCGAGGGTTGGCAACCAGAGTCTCAGGGGATACTATCCATATGGAGCACACCTAGCGCGTGCGTCACAGCCAAAAAATTATATATTTTTCATTACATACCTCAAAGCCTCTGAGCAGGCTCGTAAAGGCTTCATTCAAACCGCTTGTGGCGGATGAAATCTTCTCGAGCACCGTGCTCATTAATGAACGGTGCTCCTCCAAGATAGCAGCTCACTCCAGAAGGCCCGTCAGTGTGTCCGGCCGGACGCTAAACTATGTCGGACCCTTCTCATCGCCCCCGTGGGAGCCGAACGCTCTGGGCTCAGGGCGGCCGAAGGATTAGCTTCTGGCTTCGGCAGATCTGGACTCCTCCGTGACGACAGCTCGGGGTCGCCCGCCCCATGAGGCGGAGAGGTTGGTGGGGTCTCACTCTCTATCATCTCCAGAAGGAGATCCCCTAAAGACGAACTCTGTCGAGAAGAGCTGCTAGCCGGACTGCAAAGAATGGATCCTGGTTATTGTTCTCCGAGAAAAGCAGTACCTTCATAAGTACGATTAACTTACAACTCGGCTGAGGGCTGGCCCGTTGGCGGGCATGATGTGGTGAGTACGCCCTTCAGGGCAGGGCCCCCTGGTGAAGCTTTCTTCCCCTGTTTGGGCACCTCCGTCTCCAAGTCTTCGAAGGCGACCCTCTTCTTCCCGCGAGGGGAGGAGGCCTTAGATTCCCCTTCCTGGCTATCCTCCTTTGGGGAGGTAACAATTCCCCCGGTTTGGATGCGTAATGTGTGAAGTTCTGCTTCCCTGTTCTTCCCTTCGCCGTTCCCTAGGGCATTTTGCTTAGCACACGACCAAGCATCTTGGCTATGGTGGGACTTGGCGAGCCTTCGGGAAGTGGCGCCGGACACATGATTCTCTCCGCCTTTCTAAGCCACTCCTGGCCATGGAGAACTTTTAGAACAATGTTTATGATAAAAATAGATGAAGTGTTCGGTTTCCGGGTTACTTACTTGGGTATCTGGGCGATTGCAGCTCAGGCCCGCATCCTCGGTGGTATCCGGACACTTTACTTGTGGTCCGAAGAATAATTTACACATCCCTTTGAGCGTCAGGCCGAAGAAGTGTAGAATAGTCCGCGGACCTTCCGGATTGAACTCCCACATCCGGAGAAGCCGGCGTTTGCACGACAACATCCGTCGGATTAGCATTACCAGAATTATGCTGACAAGGATAATGTCCCTCTCAAGAAGCTCCCGAATATGGCTCTGCAATGTTAGTACATCACTAGCAGATCCCCAATCCCGTCCTATATTGGTCCACGACGCTAGTTGAGAAGGAGGGCCCGAATGGAAGTCGGGGACAGCTACCCACTTTGTGCCTCTAGGAGTCGTGACGTAAAACCACCTCCGCTGCCATAGATCGGACACCTCTGGGAAGGAGCCCTCTGGCCATGGGGCATCGACATTCCTGCTTATTACAGCACCTCCGCACTCCGCGTGTCGCCCCTCAATCATCTTTGGCTTCATATTGAAGGTCTTGAGCCATAAGCTGAAGTGTGGAGTGACGTGGAGAAAAGCTTCGCACACAATGATGAACGACAAGATATGGAGGATATCGTCCAGAGCTAGATCGTGAAAATCTAACCCGTAATAGAACATGAGCCCTCTCACAAAGGGATCAAGGGTGAAGCCCAAGCCGCGGAGGAAGTGGGAAACAAATACGATGCTCTCGTTGGGCTCGGGAGTAGGGATGACCTGCCCTGGAGCAGGAAGCCTGTGCTTGATGTCGGCGATCAGATATCTGACCTCCCTAAGCTTCGCAATATCCTCCTCTGTGACCGAGGAGGCCACCCACCGGCCTTGAAGGTCGGATCCGGACATGCTTAAGGATCTGAGGTGCTTGAGCCTGGGCTTCGGGTGTTAGAACTCGAGATGCGAAAAGGCGCAAGGGTGGTGTAAAAGAGGGATAGGCCTCGGCCCCTTTATATAGGGGGTGGATATCAAGCGTTCTCAGCATAACTGCTCTGGACTTACCTAAAAACACAGAGTCATACCAACAGATGTCATGGGGACGCATGCACCTATATTAATGGAAGATCCCGTGCTAAGGGGAGCACGATCTCTGCTCTGGCAAGGCATGCCAGTAAAACTGCCTCGTGACACGTTTCAGGGGAGGCCAAGTAAAACCGATTCGTGTTGGGCCGGGCCACGATGCAGGAGCACACCGTGCAAAAATTGCCAGCATATCAGATTTATGAAGTGCTATGCTGTGAAGATCATCTTGCAGATCCGGACACGATTCAAGTGTTCGATAATTACTATGGAGTATTCGAAGATGGAACCTGCCATGCACTACCGAAGACAGAACTGCGCGCCGGACTCATCGTCATTGAAGCCTGGTTCAGGGGCTACTGAGGGTGTCCTGGATTAGGGGGTATCCGGACAGCCGGACTATATACTTTGGCCGGGCTGCTGGACCGTGAAGATACAAGACTCAAGACTTCGTCCCGTGTACGGATGGGACTCTCCTTTGCGTGGAAGACAAGCTTGGCGATCCGGATATTATATTTCCTTCTTTGTAACCGACTCCATGTAAACCCTAGCCCTCTCCGGTGTCTATATAAACCGGAGGGTTTAGTCCTTAGAGACACAATCATAATCATCATAGGCTGGCTTCTAGGGTTTAGCCTCTACGATCACGTGGTAGATCAACTCTTGTAATACCCATATCATCAATATCAATCAAGCAGGGAGTAGGGTTTTACCTCCATCGAGTGGGCCCGAACCTGGGTAAAACATCGTGTCCCTTGCCTCATGCTACCATTAGCCTTAGACGCACAGATCAGGACCCCCTACCCGAGATCCGCCGGTTTTTACACCGACAGGAGGAGGGCCGCGCCGGGCGGGAGGAGGAGGCGGGGCCGCGCCGGATGGGAGGAGGGACGCACCAGGCGGGAGAAGGCGGGGCGGCGGTGGCCAGGATTTGGGGTGTGCGGGACGGGAGGTGGAGGTGGAGGTGGAGGTGGGGTAGGGTGGGTGGGTAGCTATGGCGTTTTTGTTTGTCTCAGTGTTAGACTGGGTGTTAGCAGAATAAGCTAAGTGTTATTAGAATAAGAGTCTTAAGGGTGTTATTAGAATAGGCCCACCTTATATATATAACATACCATAACACGACCCAAAAATAATCCTCCTTGTTCGTCAAAATACCTTTCTTGTTGTGTTGTATATTAGATGGACGACGACCTTACGGGCCCATATATGGAGGGAAGAGTCGCAAGCGAATGAGTGACAACCATCGTCTGCACATGGCCCAATGTGTTGGTGATGTTTTTAATACCCAATATGCAAAACTTCTTTGTGGCACCTGCCTCCGAAACCGAAAAGTCCCCATACAGAGCGAGATCGGTCATGACGTGTGTGTAGTATGTGCTGCCCCGGCCCCCTCCTCCCCTCTTCGACGCATACTATATGCTCCTACCACAACACAACCCAAAAGTAAACCTCTATGTTGGGTCAAAGTGATGGAGGACAACTTTGGTTGAGTTAGTTGTTATTGTCCTGTTCAATTTGGATTTTGTTTAAACCTGATGAACAATTAATCATCGTGCTTTTGTACCTTCTGTAAGCTGGGCTTAGATATTGCTGCCCTTTTCGACTTGGCTTTGACCCATATTTTCTTTCATACATATCGGAGTTTCTATCAAGAGGCTTCATGGTTCTGAGAGAGAACTTGGTCACATGATCTGTGTGCGAAACGACATACGTTGTATCTTCCCGCCTTGATTTATTCAGAGGCAAAATGCCACTTTGCTAAACATATGAAATTATTTAGAGTTAGTTTCACCTTTTTATACATAGATTTTTCCTAGGCATTTTTAACAAATATCCACTACGTTATTATCGCAAACTATCGTATTAGTCCAACCATGGTCGTTCAACTAACCATTTACTATCGCGGGTAGCTGTTTGATTAGACGGGACGGCTGTGAGCAGTACGCCGCGCACGTCGCGAGCGCTATAATTTATTGCTGGTTTTAGACTTTTGTTTGGGCTGTCTCGGGAAGGTACATAGAACAGTCCTCCGTTCTCATCTAAAAGCACCGCCGCCGAGGATCACCGCCTGCTCGAGATGGAGGACTGATACGTCTCCAACCTATCTATAATTTTTGATTGCTCCATGCTACTTTATCTACTGTTTTGGACTATATTGGGCTTTATTTTCCACTTTTATAGTATTTTTGGGACTAACCTATTAACCGGAGGCCTAGCCCAGAATTGCTGTTTTTTTGCCTTTTTCAGTGTTTCGAAGAAACAGAATATCAAACGAAGTCCAAACGGAATGAAACCTTCGGGAACGTGATTTTCTCATCAGATAAGATCCAGGAGACTTGGACCCTCCATCAAGAAAGCCAAGAGGCGGTCACGAGGGTGGAGGGCGCGCCCCTCCCTCCTGGGCATGCCCCCTACCTCGTGGGCCCCTCGGAGCTCCACCGACGTACTCCTTCCTCCTATATATACTTATGTATCCCCGTATGATCAAAAGGAGAGCCAAAAAACCTAATTCCACCGCCGCAACCTTCTGTATCCACGAGATCCCATCTTGGGGCATGTTCCGGAGCTCCGCCGGAGGGGGCATCCACCACGGAGGGCTTCTACATCATCACCATGGCCCCTCTGATGAAGTGTGAGTAGTTTACTTCAGACCTTCGGGTCCATAGCTAGTAGCTAGATGGCTTCTTCTCTCTTTTTGGATCTCAATACAATGTTCTCCCCCTCTCTTGTGGAGATCTATTCGATGTAATCTTCTTTTTGCGGTGTGTTTGTTGAGACTGATGAATTGTGGGTTTATGATCTAGTATTATCTATGGAAAATATTTGATTCTTCTCTGAATTCTTTTATGTATGATTGAGTTATCTTTGCAAGTCTATTCGAATTATCCGTTTGGTTTGGCCAACTAGATTGGTAGTTCTTGCAATGGGAGAAGTGCATGGCTTTGGGTTCAATCTTGCGGTGTCCTTACTCAGTGACAGAAAGAGTTGCAAGGCACGTATTGTATTGTTGCCATCGAGGATAACAAGATGTTTTTTTATCATATTGCATGAATTTATCCCTCTACATCATGTCATCTTGCTTAAGGCGTTACTCTGTTTTTACTTAATACTCTAGATGCATGCTGGATAGCGGTCGATGAGTGGAGTAATAGTAGTAGATGCAGAATCATTTCGATCTACTTGTTTCAGACGTGATGCCTATATACATGATCATTGCCTAGATATACTCATAACTATGCTCAATTCTGTCAATTGCTCAACAGTAATTTGTTCACCCACCGTAGAATACTTATGCTCTCGAGAGAAGCCACTAGTGAAACCTATGGCCCCCGGGTCTATTCTCATCATATCAATCTATATCACTTTATTTACTTGCTTTGTTTTTACTTTACCTTTACTTTTTACTTTGCATCTATCTATCGAAAATACCAAAAATATTATCTCTATCAGATCTCACTCTTGTTAGTGACCGTGAAGGGATTGACAACCCCTAAGCGTTGGTTGCGAGTTGCTATCATGTTGTGCAGGTACGAGGGAGTTGCGCGTGACCTCCTACTGGATTGATACCTTGGTTCTCAAAAACTGAGGGAAATACTTACGCTACTGTGTTGCATCATCCTCTCCTCTTTGGGGAAAACCAACGCAAGCTTGAGACGTAGCAAGGACGAGTCGTCCAAGAAGCAAGGGCTGGTCGAGCCAGAACCGCAAGAGCCTCCGGCGAACATGGACTTCATCAGCAACCTCCCCAATGAGATGTTGGTTACCATCATATCCCACCTCACCATCAAACATGGCGTGCGGACCATTGTCCTCTCGTGGCGGTGGTGCCCCCTCTGGCACTCCACCCCCTAGACCTCATTGTCGACCACGAGTTCTGCAGCGGGAGTAGCAATGCCTGGACGCATTGTCCCATGTCCTCGCCATGCACCCTGGGCTGGCCAGATGCCTTGCTATCGGCAGGCTCAGTCCCCACAACAAGACCAAACCCAGGTTGCACTACTAGTTCCTTTCCCCAGCCCTGGATCGGCTCAAGGAGCTTAGCTTTCATGCCGGGTGTCCTGGCTTGATGTCATTGTCCGTGCTCCGCCTCGCGCCCACGTTGCGCCACTACATTCAAGCGTTGCATTTCCCCCGGATTGATGCTGCGTGTGCTCTTCATCTCCCTAAACTTAAGCACCTCGAGCTCATTGTTGCCCGCATCTCAAAGGAGGATTTGGAGCGCCTGCTCGTTGGCTGTACAGCGCTCGAGTACCTTCGTCTTCATGCGATGGATGGGTTCAGTAGCTGCCACATCACCTCGACGAATGTCCGTGCGATTTATGTGCATTTCTGGCGGCGCCCAAGGCTGTCAGCTGAGGTGTTTCACGATATTGTCATTGAGAATGCGTCTTTCCTCGAGAGATTGTATGTACTTGATAAATTATGTCTAGCAAGAATCAGGGTCATTCACGCAACGAAATTGACAATGTTGGGCTATTCGTGTGCTGAATTCAACGAATTTGTTGCTGGATCATTATCCATTCAGGTACAATAGTCTTTTTCTTCTCCTTCTTATATATTATTGGACAACACATTATATCTAATTGTTGTTGATCTATATGTTTTCCTGTCATCCAGAAAATGATTCCCACAAGCTTGATCCGGCCTATGCGCATAGTGAAGATATTGGCACTACAATCTGTCGGCCCCGATCTGGATGAAGTTGTTAGATTCCTTAGATGCTTTCCTTGCACGGAGAGCTATACATCGAGGTGATGCTCCTTTCTTGTTAATTGTTAACCACAACGGAGGTCAATTTTTTGTTACCTTTACCCATGATTACAATGGCAATTGTAGAATGATTTCTAAAGGAAATTTGGAGGATTTCAATACATATATTTTTTGAGATGCTAGTGTTGTATGCATTTTATTCCTTCGCCCGACATGCTATAGTGATAAAAGTTTATCATGAAAGATTGAAGGTGGAATTTCACTCTTTTCGTGTATTTTAGAAATCTTGCAAATCAAAGAGGCCGGAAGTGTTCAAATCTGCAGCTAGGCACTAATATATTGTCTTCGTTTGTAGATACTAGCAGGCTCGAAAGTAAATTTTTTGGGGGAATATAACAATCCCATTGAATGCCTTGATCTTCATCTCATAGAAATTACTTTTAACGAGTACCGAGGCACCACACCAGAAATTAAATTCGCCAAGTTCTTTGTTGAGAAAGCAAGGTTGCTCAAGGTAATTAGGTTTGCCTTATATTTACTGTGCAGAAGTGAAAGGATTGCTAAAGAGCGCAGGCGTCTATAGCTGAATGGAAAAGGCTCTGCACAAGCTGAATTTCAGTTTGTAACTTCATACGACAGATGATTCGGAAGTCACTGTACCGAGCCGCTATATAACTTCTCGGTGGCTGATCCTTTCGCAGAAATAATGCATGAAAAAGATTCTGAAGAAGATGAATTTTATGTGTCTGAATAGTTTGAACCTTGTAACTTTTGAATTTGGGCCTTGTAATGCTGGAATTTGAACCTTGCAATATTTATGGTATTTGTTATATAACATAATTGGATGTTTAATTTGGTTTTGCAATCATGTCCATATATATAACAAATATATACATATATATATACACATATATATACATATATATATGTTGTTCTTCTACACACAGAGCATAGATGTTGTGCAGACAGATCATATCACATCGCACATGGACCACACTAGGTAACCCGTTGGTGATGAATTCATCAATCGCAAACGATTATATACCAGCAAGCGTTGCCCACAACACACACATCTTATTCCATCGTGGTTGATGTCTCTGACATTGCTCGCACAGTTTGTCTTATTTGCCATGTATCACTGTGTTGGCCTCGGCTCGCGTCCCTCGGGGCGCTCCGCTCGCCGATAGGCACCGTAGCGCGTTGTGCTCGCCGTTAGGCACCGCGGGTCTGTCGGCGCTCTCTGCTCGCGTACCTCCACGCGCTCGGCTTGTGGACAACTTTTGCTTGCATGTTCAACTGTTGTATGCATATATATATGGTTGCTCGCCGTTGAGGCGCCGCGGAGCGCTCTGCTCGCGTCCCTGCGCGAGCGCTCTGTCAGGGGTTGGGGCCTGCGCACGATCATGTTGGGGGCCCCATATGCATGTGGTTGTGTTGCGCGCGTGGGCACGATGCAGTTACGTGTGGCACGATGGAATTACGGGCTGCAAATTAGAACTGCCATTCCGGCGTGCGGATATTCTAGGCGTTCCGCTTCCCCGTTAATTCCTACAGCCATTATAACCTTAGTCTCTTCAACTTTTGATCTCGCCCCACAACACAACAAGCACACCCACGACGACACATACAGAGAGGATATCTAGCAGCACTCCAATGGAGTTCAGCGAGCATAAAGTGGAGACCCACGCGAGGGAGATGGATCTCTCGATGGTGTACACCATAGACCCGACCATGGTGGAGGACTACATCAACACCGTGGAGCAGTTGCTTGCTCGAGACAAGTAAAAGGTGGTTGGCGTTGACCTCCAGCACAACGGCGGTCAACCCGACAGAGATCAGAAGGTTGTCGTCGCCTAGTTGTGCGTGCGCCATCATGTCCTCATCTTCCACCACTGCATGGCCACAGAGCCTCGTGACGGTTTTGCCAGGTTTGTCACTGCACCGACTACAAGTTCGCTATGGTGGAAACCTGCAATGATGTAAAGGTGCTCAAGGTTACGGGCTTGGCCTGCAAGTACCTTATCAAAATCCGTGACCATTACAGGGTCTAGGGCAGCACCAAGAAGGACTCCCTGGTTGAACTCGCCTCAGCCATCATCGACCCCTACTACGAAAAATGAAGCAGGATGCCAATAGAACACAACCCGTATCCTGGCACGGGGCCTGGACGCGGCAACTGGATGAACCTCAGCTTAGGTTCGTGGCCAAGAGCATGTACACATGCTACGAGATGCATAGGCAGATCATTGACATGAGGAAGTGCCTCGTTGCCAAAATTGACGAGGCCGGATCGAGCCACAAGAAGAGCAGTAGCGGCAAGCGTCACAAGAAGTAGATGATGATCAAATGATTGTTTATCCTAGGTAATGATGCATGTAATATATAGTTTACTTTGGTGTGTGGAAATGTCATGTGTGTAGTAGTCACCTATGTAATTATGCGTGTAATAGTTTACTTTGGTGTGTGTAGATGTCATGTGTGTAGTAGCCACCTATGTAATTGGATGTTTAATTTGGTTATGCAGCCATGTCCTTATAATTTGGTTATGTTGTTGTTCTGTATGCAATCCCATTGCACAACACACGCGTCTTATTAGCAGCAATCGTCTGTGTTGTTATCGGTTTTTGTACACATGATTGATTACAGACCTGTTTGTCGCGTATTACACACATCATGTTAAATCGAACTGTTTTTGTTCTCTTGGCTCAACGCAAACAGTTCATCCGAGTGAACTGTTTGCCCTCTATTGCACACATTTTGATCTGGCTAATCGTTTCTTTTGTTCCGCCTAATCACAAACAGTTCATCCGAGTGAACTGTATGTCGTATATCGCACACACCTTCATCTGCCTGCCCGATTCTGTTGTTCCGCCTCATCACAAATAGATTATTAGAGTGAACTATATGCCGTATATCGCACACGCGTTCATCTGGCTGTCCGGTTTTGTTGTTCTGCCTCATCACAAACAGTTCACTGAACTGAACCGTATGCCCCGCATCGCACACGTAATTAAAATCTGAACCGTGTTCGATGTCTCCGCCATCACAAACGTTTTGCATCTTTTTTGACAGTGTTTTTACATCCCCGTTTGCGATTGATGCATCGCAGACAGTTTCATCAAAGGGTCTCTGATCATAGTGTCGCGTTAGTAGCATCCTACAGTAGTGCATGTATGCAGATATCGCTCGGTTGTATTGATGTTCTAGCAGAATCGTTCTGAGCTCGGAGCACGAACCATCGAAAGATGAACAAGAGTCATATGGAGATATGATCAGTAAAAGATTGCCCACCGATCAAAATTCTCGTCATCAATGATGTCCACATCAATGGCTGAGAACTAGACTTGGATCTTAAATCACTCACTATTAATTATGAGAGATATTAATTTGAGTGGGAGTGCACTTTAAACTAAAACTTGTTTAAACACTAGTGTCATATTAACTATGAATTGTGTCTAAAGTGAATCTTATGTTTATTGTTATAGATCAATGGCTTGCAATAGTTTCAATTTAGCACCATTGTTTGAGAAAGAAAAGTTGGTTGAGAAAGGTGGAAACTATGAGGATTGGATCCGCACTCTGAGATGTGTTCTCAGGAGTGCAAAGAAAGAATAGGTGCTGGATCAACCACTTGGTGACTACCCGGCACCTGGGGCATCGCAAGATGTCATCAACGTGTTTTTATCTTGCAAGAACGATTTCAGTGCTATAAAAAGCATTATGTTAGCTTGCATGGACACTGTGTTACAGAAACGTTTTGAACAATTCAGTACTATCGAGATTGTCGAGACGCTGGAAGTTCTGTACCACAAAGAATGAGCTGAAGTCCATGAGACGACTGAAGCAATGGAAGAGTGCAAGATAAGTGAAGGGTTAAGCAAGGTGCCAGGCTTGTAGACTATTATGATAGTAAAACTACAATGGATAGAGTTGATCTTCCCAAGACACCCGAAAATGACTTACTCCTCACTTCACTTTATGAAGCAATGCTCAATACCAATGAGATTGGGTTGCAGAACCAACAAAAGTTATTGGTGAACAAAACAAAAAGTTTCAAGAAGAAACGCAACACCAAAAGTAACAAGGGTGGAGAATCTCATGAGACTACATGTTTCTACTACAAAGAGAAAGGACACTGGAAAATAAATTGCTTGAAGTATCTGGCGGATGAAAAGAACTCATCTTGTAATAAAGGTCTGAAAGTTATACAAGTTAATGTTATTGATATTCTACTTACTGAAAACTCCAAGTCATGGGTATTTGATACGAGATCTGTTGCTCACATTTGCAACACGGTGCAGGAACTATAGAAGATTCGCAAGCTAAGTAGAAATGGGGTCATGATGCGAGCTGGGAATGGCGATGGGATTGCCGCTCAAGCTGTCGATGTCATCTCTTTGAGCTTACCTTCAGGATTTGTTTTAGAACTAAATAATTGTTATTTCATTCTGAAGTTATGTAAGAACATTATCTCTGGATCATGTTTGATAAGTGACAGATATTCTTATAAATCATAAGACAATCGTTGTTCGATATATTATAAGGATATGTTTTATGGATTTGCACCCATTGTTGGTGGCTTATTCATAATGGATCTTGAACGTGAAAAATATGTCTTTAACATTAATCCTAAATCTCTTAAGAAGACTGATAATACCACTTACATGTGGCACTGCCATCTTGGTCATATCAGAAAGAAACGCATGTAGAAACTTCATAAAGATGGAGTATTAACATTGTTGGATTTTGAATCATTCGATACATGTGAAGCTTGTATGATGAGTAAAATGACCAAAACGTCATTCATAGGTCATCCTGAATGGGTACAAGAATTACTGGACATAATACATAGTGACGTATGTGGTCCGATGAGTATTCTGGAGTGCGGTGGATACTTATACTTCGTAACATTCACTGATGATTTGAGTAGATACAATTATATCTACTTGATGAAACACGAGTCTGAAACATATGAAAAGTTCAAAGAATTTCATAACGAAGTTGAGAATCATCATGGAAAAAAGATTACATTTCTACAATCAGATCGTGGAGGAGAATACCTAAGTCATGAGTTTAGCAAACATCTAAGTGATTGTGGAATTGTTTCACAACTTACTCCTCCTAGAACTCCACAGGTAAATGGAGTATCGGAAAGACGTAACCAAACTTTGTTAGACATGATGAGGTCAATGATGTCTCTTACCGATCTGCCTTTATCATTTTGGGGATATGCACATGAAACAACAACATATACACTAAATAGAGCGTCGTCTAAGTCTATTGAGACGCCACCATATGAGTTATGGAATGGGAAGAAACCCAACTTGTCACATGTTAGATTTGGGGCTGCGAGACTTATGTAATACGTTTACAGCCAAATAAGCTCGATCCCAAAGTAGACAAATGTTACTTTGTAGGTTATCCCAAAGAAACAATTGGGTATTCCTTCTACCAAAACTCCGAAGACAAAGTGTTTGTCGCAAAGAATGAACACTTTCTTGAGAAGGAGTTTCTCACTAAAGAAGTAAGTGGGAGGACAGTACAACTTGACAAGATTACTGAATCTCCAGAAGTTGAGAGGACTAACAAAATGGAATCTGTTCTAGAAGTTATCCACACAACTAAACCAGAAGTTACTAAACTAGTTGTAGTAACACTGGTCAAAAATGTAACTGAACTGCGTAGGTTAGGCAGAGTTATCGAGCCTCCTGAATGGTTTCACAATGAAATATTCATCCTAGAAGAAGATGAACCCATGCACTACAGAGAAGCGATGGCGGCGCCCAGCTCAAAAGAATGGCATAAGGCCATGCAATCTGAAATGGAGTCCAGGTACGAGAATCGAGTTTGGAACTTGGTTGATCGTTTAGTGGGTATGAAATCCATACATTGCAAATGGATATTTAAAAAACAGATGCGGATGGTAATCCTACCATCCATAAAGTAAGGCTAGTATTGAAAGGGTTTTTGCAAATTTAGGGAGTTGATTATGACGAAAGTTTCTTTCCAGCAGCAATGCTAAATTCTGTACGGATTATGATGGCAATTGATGTCTACTACACAACTTATTCTTGTAGACCCGTGTTGGGCCTCTAAGCGCAAAGTTTTGTAGGACAGTAACAATTTTCCCTCAAGTAGATGACCTAAGGTTTATCAATCTGTGAGAGGCATAGGATGAAGATGGTCTCTCTCAAACAACCCTGCAATCAAATACAAGAAATCTCTTATGTCCCCAACACACCCAATACAATGGAAAATTGTATAGGTGCACTAGTTCAGCGAAAAGAGGGTGATACAAGTGTAGTATGGATAGTAGATATAGGTTTTTGTAATCTGAAAATAAAAAAAACAGCAAGGTAGCAACGATAAAATGGAGCACAAATGATATTGCAGTGCTTAGAAACAAGGCTTAGGGTTCATACTTTCACTAGTGCAATCTCTCAACAGTGCTAACATAATTAAATCATATAGCAATCCCTCAATGTGCGATGAAGAGTCACTCCAAAGTTCTTATCAAGCAGAGAACATAAGATGAAATTGTTTGTAGGGTACGAAACCACCTCAAAGTTATCATTTCTGATCAATCTATTGAGCTATTCCTATAAGTGTCACAAACAACCCTAGGGTTCATACTAAAATAACACCATATGATACACATCAACTAACTCTAATGTCATCTAGATACTCCGTTGTCACCACAAGTATCCGTGAGTTTATTATTTGATATGCATCAAACAACTTCAGATTTGTAGTATTCAATCCAACACAAAGAACTTCAAAGAGTGCCCCAAGGTTTCCAGCAGAGAAATTAGGACGAAAATGTGCATCAACCCCTATTCATAGATTACCCTAATGTCACCTTGGGAATCCGTGAGTTGAGTGCCAAAACATACATCAAGTGAATCAATATAATACCCCATTGTCACCACGGGTATTCATATGCAAGACATACATCAAGTGTATTCAAATCCATAAAAGTATTCAATCCGATAATAGTGAAACCTCAGAGGTAAAAACTCAATGCATCACAACAAGATAGAGAGGGAGAAACACCATATGATCCAACTATATTAACAAAGCTCGCAGTACATCAAGATCGTGCCAGATCAAGAACACGAGAGAGAGAGAGATCAAACACATGGCTACTAGTACATATATACCCTCAGCCCCGAGGGTGAACTACTATCTCCTCATCATGGTGGCTGTAGAGATGATGAAGATGGCCTCCAATGATGATTTTCCCCTCTGACAGGGTGCCAGAATAGGGTCTCGATTGATTTTTCATGGATACAGAAGCTTGTGGTGGCGGAACTTCTCATGTAGGGCTCTTTTCGGGGGTTTGTGTATTTATTGGAATTTTTGGCATTGATTTCACGTCAGGGGGACCCACGAGGGAGCGACAAGCTCGGGGGGCTAGGGGGTCGCGCCCCCCAGGATTGTCGCTTCCTCGTGAAGCTTCTGGTCCTTCCTTGATGCTTTGGGGGTCTCTTATTGGTCCACAAAAAAATCACCGTAAATTTTCAACCCATTCCGAGAACTTTTATTTCTGCACAAAAAACGACATCACGGTAGTTGCTAAAAATAGGATCAGTCTGGGTTAGTTCTAATCAAATCATACCAAAACCATATATAATTATTGTAAACATGGCATGAATACTACATAAATTATAGATACATTGGAGACGTATTAGTAATCGTCGCATATTTTGACTATGAGATATGGCAGATGGATGTCAAAACCACTTTCCTAAATGGGTTTCTGAAAGAGGATGTATACATGATACAACCAGAAGACTTCGTCGACCCAAAGTATGCCGGAAAGGTGTGCAAACTTCAAAAATCAATCTATTGTTTGAAGCAAGCATTAAGGAGCTATAATCAATGTTTTGATGAAGTGGAAAAGAGTTTGGCTTCATTAAAAATGATGAAGAAGCCTGTGTATATAAGAAGTTTAGTGGGAGCTCTGTAGCATTTTTAATCTTATATGTGGATGACATACTATTTGATTGGAAATGATGCAAAGTTTCTTAGCGCAATAAAAGACTATTTGAAGAGTGTGTTCTCAATCAGGTTATGTTTTCACCCTTAATGGTGGTATGGTGGTTTGGAAGAGTTTCAAACAAAACACTGTGGCAGATTCTACGATAGAAGCATAATACATTGTGGCTTCAGAAGCTTCGAAGGAGGCAGTCTGGATCAACAAGTTTCTTGAAGAAGTTGGTGTGGTCCTAGATGCGATGAACCCAATGGCACTCTATTGTGATAATAGTGGTGTCGTTGCTCAAGCAAAGTGATGGAGTCCTGGATTAGGGGGTATCCGGACAGCCGGACTATATACTTTGGCCGGACTGTTGGACTGTGAAGATACAAGACTCAAGACTTTGTCCCGTGTCCGGATGGGACTCTCCTTTGCGTGGAAGACAAGCTTGGCGATCCGGATATGAGATTTCCTTCTTTGTAACTGACTCTGTGTAAACCCTAGCCCCCTCCGGTGTCTATATAAACCGGAGAGTTTGGTCCGTATAGGGACGATCACGACAATAATAATCATCATAGGATAGCTCTTAGGGTTTTGCCTCTACGATCTCGTGGTAGATCAACTCTTGTAATACTCATATCATCAAGATCAATCAAGCAGGAAGTAGGGTTTTACCTCCATCGAGAGGGCCCGAACCTGGGTAAAACATTGTGTCCCTTGTCTCCTGTTACCATTAGCCTTAGACGCACAGATCGGAACCCCCTACCCGAGATCCGCTGGTTTTGACACAGACATTGGTGCTTTCATTGAGAGTTCCTCTGTGTCGTCACTGCAAGGCTCGATGGCTCCTTCAATCATCAACAACAACGCGGTCTAGGGTGAGACTTTTCTTCCCGGACAGATCTTTGTGTTTGGCGGCTTCGCACTGCGGGCCAATTCACTTGGCCATCTGGAGCAGATCGACAACTACGCCCCTGGCCATCAGGTCAGGTTTGGGAACTTGAACTACATGGCCGATATCCGCGGAGACTTGATCTTCAACGGATTCGGTCCTGCGCTAGGAGCGCCGAACAGTCATGACGATCATAGCTTAGACCTGTTGTCGGACAACACTTGGGATATCGCACCTACAGGAGCCCCGGACCTAAATCCAGGGTAGATTGCGTCGTCCGAGGATGGGTGGATGGACCCCGCCCCGGAGGCCGCACACTCATCGGCGGTAGAGCCGAACACAGACTTCATCCCCAAGGAAGCCTGTGTCTCCGTACCCCTGGACTTGTGTCCGGTTGTAGGTCCCAGACCGCACGCCCCCAAGCACGTCGATTCTAGCCGGGCTCCAGTAATGGAATTTGCCGCTGCGGATATCTTCCAGTACTCGCCCTTTGGTGACATGCTGAACTCATTAAAGTCTCTCTCCTTGTCAGGAGACTCTAGGCCGAACTATGTTCGGCTCAAGGGGGAAGGAGGCGATGAAGAAATTCGTTGCCCACCCACCACCCACTTCATAGCCACTATCGACGACGTAACAGACATGCTTGACTTCGACTCTGATGACACTGACGGTATGGACGTCGACGCAGGAGACGATTCAGAACCACCACCCACGGGGCGCTGGGCTGCCACCTCATCATATGATATATACATGGTGGATACGCCTAAGGAGGACGAGGGCGACGGAACGAAGGATAAAACCCCCGGACAAAAGCCAAAACAACGGCGCAGACGCCGCTCTAAGTCCAGTCACAGCAAAATAGCGATAATAACACTATAAAGATCGACACCCCAGTCAACTTCGAAGGCAACAACGACCATATGGACCCAGCAATGGAGCATGATGAGCCAGGTCACGCCGAACACAGCCCGGAGCAGACACCCGATCACAGTAATCCCGAGGGACGAACTCATCAAACTGCCCAGGACAGGAGCACAGTCCGGACGACGATGCATTCATCATCCCAAAAACACGCTTGGAACGAGATAGCCTCCACAGAAGGCTTATGGCCACTACGAGAAGTCTAAAGAAGCAGAAGCAAAAGCTTAAAGCAGCACGGGACACGCTCAATCGCACATGGAATAAAGTACTAGACACTGAAGAAAAGTACGGCGACCATCGTCAAACAAAGAGCTATCCAAAGCGCAAGCTGCTACCAGAATTCAACGACGAGGTCGTTCCACCGAAGAACAACACGACTAGTAGGCCGAACCAACCACTTCGTAACCGCAATAGAGCAGCTACTGACGGCGCACACGATTTACATGAGCTCCTGGATAAAAAGGCCGGCACGACCAGGTCCATCTATGGATCTAGAGGACACGCCCCGGCGCAGGACTATGGTCACCAAAACGATCAGACCGATCGGATACCAGTTCGGAATCAGCACCGGACACAACAACAGCCGACGGCATGTCACAACACGTCCAGATACAGAGGGGTTGCTCACCCTCTGTGCTTCATCGAAGAGGTACTGGACCACGAATTTCCACAGGGTTTTAAATCTATGAACATAGAGACATATGACAGAACGACAGACCCCGGGGTCTGGATTGAGGATTTTATCCTGCATATCCACATGGCCCGTGGGGACGACCTCCACGCCATGAAATATCTTCCCCTCAAGTTGAAGGGACCAGCTCGGCACTGGTTGAAAAGCCTCCCCGAAAATTCAATCAGAAGTTGGGAGGAACTTGAGGATGCTTTCAGGGCCAATTTTCAAGGGACCTATGTCCGACCTCCGGACGAGGACGATTTAAGTCACATAATTCAACAGCCCGGAGAGTCCGCCCGCAAGCTTTGGAACAGATTCCTCACTAAGAAGAATCAAATTGTCGACTGTCCAGATGCTGAAGCCCTAGCGGCCTTCAAGCACAGTATCCGAGACGAGTGGCTCACCAGACACCTCGGCCAAGAAAAGCCGAGGACAATGGCAGCCCTAACAAGCCTTATGACCCGCTTTTGCACGGGTGAAGACAGCTGGTTGGCCCGCAGAGGCACCAGCGACCCAAGCACATCCGAAATCAGGGATGGCAACGGGAAGCCACGGCGCAATAAAAACAAATATCAAAACATGGAAGAAAGTCCGGACAACACAACGGTCAACGCCGGATTCAGGGACTCTCGGCCCGGTCAACAAAAGAAGCCACTTAAAGGCAGCAAAGAAGGACCGCCCGGCCTGAACAAAGTCCTGGACAGACTGTGCCAAATCCATGGCACTCCCGAAAAACCGCGAACCACACTCACAGAGAGTGCTGGGTCTTTAAGCAGGCCGGCAAATTAAATGCCGAACACAAGGGAAGGGAAACACCAAGTGAAGACGAGGATGAGCCTCGCTAGCCGAACACTGGGGGACAGAAAAAATTCCCACCAGAGGTAAAAATAGTAAACATGATCCACGCGACTCACATACCCACGAGAAGGCACGAACGCGCGCTCAGAGACGCATACGCTAGAAATCCCGTCGCACCCAAACTTAACCACTGGTCGGCCTGCCCGATCACCTTCGATCACAGGGACTACCCGACTAGTATGCGGCACGGAGGATTAGCTGCCTTGGTGCTCGACCCAATAATCAATGGATACCATCTCACTAGGGTCCTCATGGACGGCGGCAGTAGTCTTAATCTAATATACCAAGACACTGTCTGCAGGATGGGGATAGACCCATCCAGAATCAGCCAAACTAACACCACCTTCAGAGGGGTGATACCAGGCGTTGAAGCCCACTGTAGGGGCTCCCTCGTACTAGAGGTAACATTCGGTTCCCCAGGCAACTCCAGAAGTGAAGAACTACTCTTCACCATCGCCCTCCTCCAAACCGGTTATCATGCATTGCTTGGGAGAACGGCCTTCGCACGCTTCAACGCAGTACCGCACTATGCCTACCTTAAACTCAAGATGCCCGGTCCACGTGGCGTCATCACCGTTAACAGAAACACAGAGCGTTCCTTATGCGCGGAAGAGTACGCGACGGCTCCAGCGGCCGGACTCTAAGCGGCCTCTAATACCAGAAAGCATGATTGGTTGTTAAGACCACAGACACGGTTAGATGATTCCGGCAGCCCAGATAAACCTGATCTGGGCGCCACACATATAATCCCATAGAAGACACCAGGGGCTATAGATATTTAATAAAGCCCAACTCTTGGCTTGACCTTATTAACAGGCCAATGTCTTACACTTTTACTATCCATTAGTGATAGCCAACTTTTCGCACGCTTACGTCATACTCCTCTACATGAGTTTTTCTTTTTACAGACACCATTCGTGCGACACCCTCCCAGGACATGGCACAACGGGGACAAAGGCGCAGACATGTAGCAGGGCCCCGCTCAAAGGTTTCTCTTTAGATTAAGCCCCTGTGTAAACCTTCTATATTGTCTCTTGTTGCTTACACATCCCATGGGTACTACACCCACAGAGGATACTGTCGTTATTGGCATTTCGCCATGACAGACTAATGCACGTACCTGGAAATATGGGGTTCATAAAAAAGGGCGTTACTCAGCCCAGTATATGTTATAAAGTCTGAATACCTTCGGGAGTGTTTGGCGTCGCGAGTTTGGCCTTATATGCATCAGCTCCGAATCATTTCTTTGGTCAAATGTTGGGTTTGCCCGGCTCCTGGGTTTGCCGCCTTACGTTCCATGCTTATCGGCTAAGGCGGCCAAAGGAGAACTACTGTGATTGTGCCCTGGTTATTCCGGATGAGCAGCTCAGTAGAGAAAGCCGAAAACTGACTATCATGATATAGCGAGAGACTGTTCAACCACTTGAAGACTTATCGGAACCTTTAGGCTTCCTCCGCATTAACGAAGGACCGTTCACCGATCATGTACACACGCGCCCGGATTCGGATGCATGCAAAGGTACAAGGGGCCACATAGTAGCCCCACCGTCAAACTCCTATGGCTAAGTGAAAGTGTTAAAGCTATATAGTACGGTTGCCTAGCTCGACGTGCGATCACCTCCTTAATGGACCAAGACGTTGGATCAAGTGTGATTACGCATATTTTCGTGAACACCCCCGCATTATATGCGTGGGGGCTGAAGCCAACGACTGCTAAGTTTCAAGATTGCATATATATATATATATATATATATATATATATATATATATATATATATATATATATATATATATATATATATATATATATATATATATATATACTGCGCTATTGTGAGCGAGCGCGCATTCTGCTTAAACTACGCTCCGGCCGGACCTAATTAGGCCAGCGGGTGGCGCTGAGAAGGCCGCCCTCCACCGCAGAAATGTTGAGGGTAACGCTGAGTGGTAGGAAAAGTAACACATTTAATTCAGTTACCATGTGCTGGTCCGCCTCGTCCTGCTTTTTGGTCACTAATCATTGAAAGTAATAGGGTATAGCGGACATGGTAATGGACCTAGTTTTATTACCGGGCAGTGAGATATGTTGTAAAACCTGGCCGAAACATGTAATAATGTATTACTACATGCTCACAAATTGGCAGTAGTAAAAAAATGGAGTGGATGGTAACGCAAAAAAGAAAATTACGAACAAAAAAAGTTAAAATACTTCGATCCAGATTGATATGTAGTAATGCATTACTGCATGTGCTCTGTTGTTCCCAAGCATAATCTAGCATTTGTGTACAACAAAAAAGTCAAAATGCTTCGATCCAAGTTGATATATAGTAATGCATTAGTGCATGTTTATGTTTTTCCCAAGCATAATCTAGCATTTTGTGGGCAACGAAAAAGTTAAAATGCTTCGATCCAGGTTAAAATGTCAAATGGACAACGTTTTATGTACATAGAAATCTAGCCACACCGATCGCAAAAAAACCAAGTCCACTGCGACAAGCCATGTGCTTTTACAAAAAAACGATCATTACCATCAACTAGTGCGCTTTTACTATCCACAAGTGTCCTTTTACGTTGGATTTGATGGTCAAACGTTGCTAGTAAAACTTTGTAGTGCATTACTATGTCCTATCCATCTTTTATCCTTGATTAGGAGGCAACCTAGGTGGCACACAGGGAGTTGCTCTTTTTAGTTGAGTTTCCGGTTGTGTGGGGAGAGCGCGCCGGCCGTTGCGCAGAATAAGTGATTTTGCGCTCAGGCTTAGTTTAGCGTGTCTATATATATATATATATATATATATATATATATATATATATATATATATATATATATATATATATATATATATATAACGGCCGCACAGGAGGCACAATAACACTTTTGGGCGAAAAGTATAAACATAGCCTCCATAGTTAAAATAACATTGTTTTTACAATGACACGATTTGTCACTCGAACATGACATTCTTCGAGCACTGAGCCTCTATTAAGCGAGCACCTTCTGCTACCTGCTCCAAGATGTGCTCGGCCGGATCCTGACCTCCCGCCGGACTCTGGGTCGCAATGATGGTGGGCTTCGTATCTGTCAAATATGCTTTAACACGGGCAAGAGCCATCCATGCACCCTCTATGCACGTCGACCTCTTCATGGCATCGGTCCGTGATACGGCACCAAGGAATTGTTGCACTAAACCAAAATAACTGTCCAGCTTAGGCCCCTTCGGCCATAGATGGTCTATTACAGACCGCATTGCAAGACCGGACAGCCTATGGAGCTCGGCCACAACAGACATCCTCTCACTCAATGGCAAGGTGCATGTTGGAGTGCTGAATTGCGACCAGAACAGCTTCTATACTTCATTATCTTTTTGATCCTCGAAAAACTTGGCTGCATCAACCATACTCTTCGCCAAATCCGCATAGGCGTCTGCAGGACTCCAGCGCCGATCCAGAGGAGAGTACTTCGGATCTAAAAACTTCATCCGCAACAAATAAGGGTTTCCAGTCGCGATTTGTCCGGCCTGTCGAAGCTCCTCCCCCGCATCCCTAATTTCGGACCGCGTCTCCTTGGCCGCATCAAGTGCCTTCTTCAGGTCAGCTGAATTAGCCTTATTATCTTTTTCAAGGAGCTCATACCGGTCGGCGGCATTCCTTAGCTCCACGGTCATCTCGGCTATTTTGTCTTCGCTTCGGTGATGAGCAGCCTGTTCGGCTCTCAACTCTTTGGCCGCCTTTAGGACAGCCGCATTGCTAGCCCGGGCTTGTTCCTTGGCTAGGGCAAGTTCCGCCCTCAGGGCTTCCACGGCAGCAACTCCGTCTACAGTCCAAGCATATAACATTAACATTATTCTCCTCTTGGTTTTTCCTATAACAAATAAGGAAAGCAGAGAAGATACATTGTGACTCGTTAAGCCGCTCGTTCACAAGTGTGATATCGGCATCAATAACTCCAATCTGTCACCTCAGTTCGGCGATTTCAACGGACCGGTCGGCTGCCGGACCCTTAGTCACCTTTGCATAAAACACAATATGATCATTATGTGACCCTTCATTTGCTGCCTCGGGCTGGCAACCAGAGTCTCAGGGGCTACTATCTATATGGAGCACACCTAGCGCGTGCGCCACAAATCAAGAATTACGTATTTCGTTTCATACCTCAAAGCCTCTGAGCAAGCTCGCAAAAGCTTCATTCAACCCGCTTGTGGCGTATGAAATCTTCTTAAGCACCGTGCTCATTAATGAACAGTGATCCTCTGAGAGAGCAGCTTGCTCCAGAAGGCCCGACAGCGTATCCGGTCGGTCTCCGAACTATGCTGGACCTTCTTTATCACCCCCCATGGGAGCCGAACACTCCGGGCTCAGGGCGGCCGAAGTACTAGCTTCTGGCCTCGGCAAAGCTGGACTCCTTCGTGACGACACCTCGGGGTCGCCCGCCCCATGAGGCGGAGAGGTTGGTGGGGTTTCACTCTCCATCATCTCCGGAAGGAGATCCCCTGAAGACGAACTCTGTCGAGAAGAGCTGCTAGCCGGACTTCAAAAATGGATCTTGGTTACTATTCCTGGAGGAGGAAGCACTAGCTTTGTATTTACGAGTAACTTACAGCTCGGCTGAGGGCTGGCCCATTTGTGGGCATGGCGTGGTGAAGACGCCCTTCGGGGCAGGGCCCCCTGGTGAAGTTTTCTTCCCTTGTCGGGGCGCCCCCGTCTCCAAGTCTTCGGAGGCGGCCCTCTTCTTCCCGCGAGGGGAGGAGACCTTAGATTCCCCTCCCCGACTATCCTCCTTTGGGGAGGTAGCAATTCCCCCGGTTTGGATGTGCAATGTGTGAAGTTCTGCTTCTCTGTTCTTCCCTTCGCCTTTCCCCGAGGGCACCTTACTTAGCACACGACCAAGCATCTTGGCTATGGCGGGACTAGGCGAGCCTTCGGGAAGTGGCGCCGGACACCTGATTCTCTCCGCCTTGCTGAGCCATTCCTGGCCACGAAAGATTTTTAGAATAATGATTATGATAAATATAAACAAAGTGTTCAGTTTCTGGGTTACTTACTTGGGTATCTGGGCGATTACAGCTCAGGCCCGCATACTCGGTGGTGTTCGGACACTTTACTTGTGGTCCGAAGAATAACTTACACATCCCTTCGAGCGTTAGGCCGAAGAAGTGTAGAATAGTCCGCGGACCTTCCGGATTGAACTCCCACATCCGGAGAGGCCGGCGTTTGCACGGCAACATCTGTCGGACTAGCATTACCTGAATTATGCTGACAAGGCTAATGTCCCTCTTGAGAAGCTCCTGGATGCAGCTCTACAATGTTGGTACATCAGTAGCAGACCCCCAATCCCGTCCTACATTGGCCCATGATGCCAGTTGAGGCGGAGGGCCCGAGCGGAAGTCGGGGCAGCCACCCACTTTGTGCCTCTGGGAGCCGCGACGTAAAACCACCTCCGCTGCCATAGATGGACACCTTTGGGAAGAAGCCCTCTGGCCATGGGGCGTCAGCGTTCCTGCTTATTACAGCACCTCCGCACTCCGTGTGTCGCCCCTCAATCATCTTCGGCTTCACATTGAAGGTATTGAGCCATAAGCCAAAGTGCGGGGTGATGTGGAGAAAGGCCTCGCACACAATGATGAACGACGAGATATGAAGGATGGCGTCCGGAGCTAGATCATGAAAATCTAGCCCATAATAGAACATGAGCCCTCTCACAAAGGGATCGAGGGTGAAGCCTAAGCCGCGGAGGAAGTGAGAAACAAATACGACGCTCTCGTTGGGCTCGGGAGTGGGGATGACCTGCCTTGGAGCAGGAAGCATGTGCTTGATGTCGGCGGTCAGATATCCGACCTCCCTAAGCTTCGCAATGTCCTCTTCTGTGACCGAGGAGGCCACCCACCGGCCTTGAAGGTTGGATCCGGACATGATTGAGGATCTGAAGCGCTTGGGCTTGGGATTCGGGTGTTAGAACTCGAGATGCGAAAAGGTGCAAGAGTGGTGGAAAAGAGGGATAGGCCTCGGCCCCTTTATAAAGGGGGTGAATATCAAGCGTCCTCAGCGTAGCCGCTTGGGACTTGCCTAAAAACACGGAGTCATACCAAAAGGTATGTGGGGTTGCATGCGCATGTATTGATGGAGGATCCCGCGATAAGGGGAGCACGATCTCTGCTTTGGCAAGGTGTGCCAATAAAACTGCCTCGCAATGCGTATCGAGGCAGGCCAAAAAAACGGTTCATGTTGGGCCGGGCCACGATGCAGGAGCACGCCGTATAAAAATTGTCTGTAGAAAGTGCTAAGCTCTCTACGGTGATGTGCGGAAATTATCTCGCAAAGCCAAACACAATCCTTAATCTACTTTGGAGTATTTGGAGATGGAACCCGCCTTGCAATGCCGAAGACAAAACTGCGCGCCGGACTCATCATCATTGAAGCCTGGTTCAGAGGCTACTGAGGGAGTCCTGGATTAGGGGGTATCCGGACAGCCATACTATATACTTTGGCCGAAGTGTTGGACTGTGAAGATACAAGACTCAAGACTTCGTCCCGTGTCCGGATGGGACTCTCCTTTGCGTGGAAGACAAGATTGGCGATCCGGATATTAGATTTCCTTCTTTGTAACCGACTCTGTGTAAACCCTATCCCCCTCCGGTGTCTACATAAACCGGAGGGTTTGGTCCGTATAGGGACGATCACGACAATAATAATCATCATAAGCTAGCTCTTAGGGTTTAGCCTCTATGATCTCGTGGTAGATCAACTCTTGTAATACTCATATCATCAAGATCAATCAAGCAGGAAGTAGGGTTTTACCTCCATCGAGAGGGCCCGAACCTGGGTAAAACATTGTGTCCCTTGTCTACTGTTACCATTAGCCTTAGACGCACAGATCGGAACCCCCTACCCGAGATCCGCCGGTTTTGACACCGACACAAAGGAACCAAGATCCCACATGAAGTCCAGACATATCAAGCACAAGTATCACATTATCCTACAGTGTGTCAAGAAGGGTTTTGTGAAGGTCCTCAAGTTTCACATGGATTTGAATGTGTCACACCAGATAATGAAGGCTCTACCACAAGCAAACCATGAGCAACACCAGATAGCCATAGGTGTTAAAGAGACTGTGTAAACTAGATTATTGACTCTAGTGCAAGTTGGAGACTATTCGAAATATGCCCTAGAGGCAATAATGTTGTATTATTATATTTCCATTATTCATAATCAAGAGTTTATATTTCATGTTATAACTGTTATGATCCTGGAATATGCGATTCAGTGGAAAACTCATATGCACGCGTGAAATGATAAACGGTAAACAATAGATTCCTAGTCTCGCCTCTAAGATTGGCTCCAGTGTTGTTGGTGATCACGTTTTATGGATCTTAGGATATCATTAAGTGTAATGATAGTCCTAAAACAACATTGAGAGTATGACATTAGAAGAATGATCATATTGAATCAACCCAAACTTGTTTGTCATACTTTGTGATTATATCGTCTGAAATCATCTGTTATAGCACGGGGTGTTAGCATGTGTTTTAGTTCCTTAGACCATGAGACTGTCTCGATAACTTCCTACCAGATGGTGGACTTTGGGGTTGCTCAAACGTCATTTGTAACAAGGTGATCATAATGACAACTTTCAAGCTCACCGGAAAGTTTGACAAGTGACCGGATAGCTCGAGAGTGGGATTTGCTCCTTCGATGATGGAGAGATATTATTAGGGCCCTACCTGTGTGATGCAACCATCGTTGTCTGGCGAGACACAGGTGACTGAAGGAAATATGCCCTAGAGGCAATAATAAAGTTATTATTTATTTCCTCATATCATGATAAATGTTTATTATTCATGCTAGAATTGTATTAACCAGAAACATGATACATGTGTGAATACATAGACAAACATAAAGTCACTAGTATGCCTCTACTTGACTAGCTCATTAATCAAAGATGGTTATGTTTCCTAACCATAGACATGTGTTGTCATTTGATTAATGGGATCACATCATTAGGATAATGATGTGATTGACATGACCCATTCCGTCAGCCTAGCACTTGATCGTTTAGAATATTGCTATTGCTTTCTTCATGACTTATACAAAGTTCCTGCAACTATGAGATTGTGCAACTCCCGTTTACCGGAAGAACACTTTGTGTGCTACCAAACGTCACAACGTAACTGGGTGATTATAAAGGTGCTCTACAGGTGTTTCCGAAGGTACATGTTGGGTTGGCATAATTCGAGATTAGGTTTTGTCACTCCGATTGTCGGAGAGGTATCTCTGGGCCCTGTCGGTAATACTCATCACCTAAGCCTTGCTAGCATTGTAACTAATGAGTTAGTTATAAGATGATGTGTTACAGAACGAGTAAAGAGACTTGCCGGTAACGAGATTGAACTAGGTATTGGATACCGACGATCAAATCTCGGGCAAGTAACATACCGATGACAAAGGGAACAACGTATGTTGTTATGCGGTTTGACCGATAAAGATCTTCGTAGAATATGTAGGAACCAATATGGGCATCCAGGTCCCGCTATTGGTTATTGACCGAGAATGGTTCTAGGTCATGTCTACATAGTTCTCGAACCCGTAGGGTCCGCACGCTTAACGTTACGATGACAGTTTTATTATGAGTTTATAAGTTTTGATGTACCGAAGTTTGTTCGGAGTCCCGGATGTGATCACGGACATGACGAGGAGTCTCGAAATGGTCAAGACATAAAGATTGATATATTGGACGACTATATTCGGACACCGGAAGTGTTCCGGGTGATTTTGGAGAAAACCGGAGTGCCGGGGGGGGGGGTTACCGGAACCCCCGGGAGAGTATTGGGCCTTATGGGCCTTAGGGGAAAGGAGAGAGGGGCGGCCAGCATGGGCCGCGCGCCCCCCCCCCCCCCCCTGGTCCGAATTGGACTAGGAGGGGGGCGGCGCCCCCCCCCCTTTCCTTCCCCCTCTCCCCCTTCCTTCCCCCTCCTAGTAGGAGTAGGAAAGGAGGAGTCCTACTCCTACTAGGAGGAGGATTCCTCCTCCCTTCGCGCGCCCAAGGGGCCGGCCGGCCTCCCCCCTTTCTCCTTTATATACGGGGGCAGGGGGGCACCCCATAGACACACAAGTTGATCTACGGATCGTTCCTTAGCCGTGTGCGGTGCCCTCCTCCACCATATTCCACCTCAGTCATATCGTCGCGGAGTTTAGGCGAAGCCCTGCGTCGGTAGAAAATCATCATCGTCACCACGCCATCGTGCTGACGGAACTCATCTCCGGAGCTCTGCTGGATCGGAGGCCGGAGATCGTCATCGAGCTGAACGTGTGCTGAACTCGGAGGTGTCGTACGTTCGGTGCTTGGATCGGTCGGATCATGAAGACGTACGACTACATCAACCGCGTTGTGCTAACGCTTCCGCTTACGGTCTACGAGGGTACGTGGACAACACTCTCCCCTCTCGTTGCTATGCCATCACCATGATCTTGCGTGTGCGTAGGATTTTTTTTGAAATTACTACGTTCCCCAACAGTGGCATCCGAGCCTAGGTTTTATGCGTTGATGTTATATGCACGAGTAGAACACAAGTGAGTTGTGGGCGATACAAGTCATACTGCTTACCAGCATGTCATACTTTGGTTCGGCGGTATTGTGAGATGAAGCGGCCCGGACCGACATTACGCGTACGCTTACGCGAGACTGGTTTCACCGTTACGAGCACTCGTGCTTAAAGGTGGCTGGCGGGTGTCTGTCTCTCTCACTTTAGCTGAATCGAGTGTGGCTACGCCCGGTCCTTGCGAAGGTTAAAACAACACCAACTTGACAAACTATCGTTGTGGTTTTTGATGCGTAGGTAAGAACGGTTCTTGCTAAGCCCGTAGCAGCCACGTAAAATTTGCAACAACAAAGTAGAGGACGTCTAACTTGTTTTTGCAGGGCATGTTGTGATGTGATATGGTCAAGACGTGATGCTATATTTTATTGTATGAGATGATCATGTTTTGTAACCGAAGTTATCGGCAACTGGCAGGAGCCATATGGTTGTCGCTTTATTGTATGAAATGCAAACGCCCTGTAATTGCTTTACTTTATCACTAAGCGGTAGCGATAGTCGTAGAAGCAATAGATGGCGTAACGACAACGATGCTACGATGGAGATCAAGGTGTCGCGCCGGTGACGATGGTGATCACGACGGTGCTTCGGAGATGGAGATCACAAGCACAAGATGATGATGGCCATATCATATCACTTATATTGATTGCATGTGATGTTTATCCTTTATGCATCTTATCTTGCTTTGATTGACGGTAGCATTTTAAGATGATCTCTCACTAAAATTATCAAGAAGTGTTCTCCCTGAGTATGCACCGTTGCCAAAGTTCGTCGTGCCCAGACACCACGTGATGATCGGGTGTGATAAGCTCTACGTCCATCTACAACGGGTGCAAGACAGTTTTGCACACGCGGAATACTCAGGTTAAACTTGACGAGCCTAGCATATGCAGATATGGCCTCGGAACACGGAGACCGAAAGGTCGAGCGTGAATCATATAGTAGATATGATCAACATAGTGATGTTCACCATTGAAAACTACTCCATCTCACGTGATGATCGGTTATGGTTTAGTTGATTTGGATCACGTGATCACTTAGATGACTAGAGAGATGTCTGTCTAAGTGGGAGTTCTTAAGTAATATGATTAATTGAACTTAAATTTATCATGAACTTAGTACCTGATAGTATTTTGCTTGTCTATGTTTGTTTGTAGATAGATGGCTCGTGCTGTTGTTCCGTTGAATTTTAATGCGTTCCTTGAGAAAGCAAAGTTGAAAGATGATGGTAGCAATTACACGGACTGGGTCCGTAACCTGAGGATTATCCTCATTGCTGCACAGAAAAGTTACGTCCTGGAAGCACCGCTGGGTGCCAGGCCTGCTGCTGATGCAACTGACGACGTTAAGAACGTCTGGCAGAGCAAAGCTGATGACTACTCTATAGTTCAGTGTGCCATGCTTTACGGCTTAGAACCGGGTCTTCAACGACGTTTTGAACGTCATGGAGCATATGAGATGTTCCAAGAGTTGAAGTTAATATTTCAAGCAAATGCCCGGATTGAGAGATATGAAGTCTCCAATAAGTTCTACAGCTGCAAGATGGAGGAGAATAGTTCTGTCAGTGAGCATATACTCAAAATGTCTGGGTATAATAATCACTTGATTCAACTGGGAGTTAATCTTCCGGATGATAGCGTCATTGACAGAATTCTCCAATCACTGCCACCAAGCTACAAGAGCTTTGTGATGAACTATAATATGCAAGGGATGAACAAGACTATTCCCGAGCTCTTCGCAATGCTAAAAGCTGCGGAGGTAGAAATCAAGAAGGAGCATCAAGTGTTGATGGTCAACAAGACCACTAGTTTCAAGAAAAAGGGCAAAGGGAAGAAGAAGGGGAACTTCAAGAAGAACAGCAAGCAAGTTGCTGCTCAAGAGAAGAAACCCAAGTCTGGACCTAAGCCTGAAACTGAGTGCTTCTACTGCAAGCAGACTGGTCACTGGAAGCGGAACTGCCCCAAGTATTTGGCGGATAAGAAGGATGGCAAAGTGAACAAAGGTATATGTGATATACATGTTATTGATGTGTACCTAACTAGAGCTCGTAGTAGCACCTGGGTATTTGATACTGGTTCTGTTGCTAATATTTGCAACTCGAAACAGGGACTACGGAATAAGCGAGCACTGGCCAAGGACGAGGTGACGATGCGCGTGGGAAACGGTTCCAAAGTCGATGTGATCGCGGTCGGCACGCTACCTCTACATCTACCTTCGGGATTAGTTTTAGACCTGAATAATTGTTATTTGGTGCCAGCGTTGAGCATGAACATTATATCTGGATCTTGCTTGATGCGAGACGGTTATTCATTTAAATCAGAGAATAATGGTTGTTCTATTTATATGAGTAATATCTTTTATGGTCATGCACCCTTGAAGAGTGGTCTATTTTTATTAAATCTCGATAGTAGTGATACACATATTCATAGTGTTGAAACCAAAAGATGCAGAGTTGATAATGATAGTGCAACTTATTTGTGGCACTGCCGTTTGGGTCATATCGGTGTAAAGCGCATGAAGAAACTCCATACTGATGGACTTTTGGAATCACTTGATTATGAATCACTTGGTACTTGCGAACCGTGCCTTATGGGCAAGATGACTAAAACGCCGTTCTCCGGAACTATGGAGTGAGCAACTGATTTGTTGGAAATCATACATACTGATGTTTGTGGCCCAATGAATGTTGAGGCTCGCGGCGGGTATCGTTATTTTCTCACCTTCACAGATAATTTGAGCAGATATGGGTATATCTACTTGATGAAACACAAGTCTGAAACATTTGAAAAGTTCAAAGAATTTCAGAGTGAAGTGGAAAATCATCGTAACAAGAAAATAAAGTTTCTACGATCTGATCGTGGAGGAGAGTATTTGAGTTATGAGTTTGGCCTACACTTGAAACAATGTGGAATAGTTTTGCAACTCACGCCACCTGGAACACCACAACGAAATGGTGTGTCCGAACGTCGTAATCGTACTTTACTTGATATAGTGCGATCTATGATGTCTCTTACTGATTTACCGCTATCGTTTTGGGGTTATGCTTTAGAGACGGCCGCATTCACGTTAAATAGGGCACCATCAAAATCCGTTGAGACGACGCCTTATGAACTGTGGTTTGGCAAGAAACCAAAGTTGTCGTTTCTTAAAGTTTGGGGCTGCGATGCTTATGTGAAGAAACTTCAACCAGATAAGCTCGAACCTAAATCGGAGAAATGTGTCTTCATAGGATACCCAAAAGAGACTGTTGGGTACACCTTCTATCACAGATCCGAAGGCAAGACATTCGTTGCTAAGAATGGATCCTTTCTAGAGAAGGAGTTTCTCTCGAAAGAAGTGAGTGGGAGGAAAGTAGAACTTGATGAGATAACTGTATCTACTCCCTTATTGGAAAGTAGTTCATCACGAGAACCGGTTCCTGTGACAACTACACCAATTAGTGAGGAAGCTAATGATAATGATCATGAAACTTCAGATCAAGTTTCTACTGAACCTCGTAGGTCTACCAGAGTAAGATCCGCACCAGAGTGGTACGGTAATCCTATTCTGGAAGTCATGTTACTTGACCATGATGAACCTACGAACTATGAGGAAGCGATGATGAGCCCGGATTCCGCAAAATGGCTAGAAGCCATGAAATCTGAGATGGGATCCATGTATGAAAACAAAGTATGGACTTTGGTTGACTTGCCCGATGATCGGCAAGCCATTGAGAATAAATGGATCTTTAAGAAGAAGACTGACGCTGATGGTAATATAACTGTCTATAAAGCTCGACTTGTTGCAAAAGGTTTTCGACAAGTTCAAGGGGTTGACTACGATGAGACTTTCTCACCCGTAGCGATGCTTAAGTCCGTCCGAATCATGTTAGCTATTGCTGCATTTCATGATTATGAAATTTGGCAAATGGATGTCAAGACTGCATTCTTGAATGGATTTCTAGAAGAAGAGTTGTATATGATGCAGCCGGAAGGTTTTGTTGATCCAAAAGGTGCTGACAAAGTGTGCAAGCTCCAGCGTTCCATTTATGGACTGGTGCAAGCATCTCGGAGTTGGAATAAACGCTTTGATAGTGTGATCAAAGCATATGGTTTTATACAGACTTTTGGAGAAGCCTGTATTTACAAGAAAGTGAGTGGGAGCTCTGTAGCATTTCTAATTTTATATGTAGATGACATATTATTAATTGGAAATGATATAGAATTTCTGGATAGCATAAAAGAATACTTGAATAAAAGTTTTTCAATGAAAGACCTCGGTGAAGCTGCTTACATATTGGGCATCAAGATCTATAGAGATAGATCAAGACGCTTAATAGGACTTTCACAAAGCACATACCTTGACAAAATTTTGAAAAAGTTCAAAATGGATCAGGCAAAGAAAGGATTCTTGCCTGTGCTACAAGGTGTGAAGTTGAGTCAAACTCAATGCCCGACCACAGCAGAAGATAGAGAGAAAATGAAAAATGTTCCCTATGCTTCAGCCATAGGCTCTATCATGTATGCAATGCTGTGTACCAGACCTGACGTATGCTTAGCAATAAGCTTGGCAGGAAGGTACCAAAGTAATCCAGGAGTGGATCACTGGACAGCGGTCAAGAACATCCTGAAATACCTGAAAAGGACTAAGGATATGTTTCTCGTATATGGAGGTGACAAAGAGCTAGTCGTAAATGGTTACGTCGATGCAAGCTTTGACACTGATCCGGACGATTCTAAATCGCAAACCGGATACGTGTTTTTATTAAACGGTGGAGCTGTAAGTTGGTGCAGTTCTAAACAAAGCGTCGTAGCGGGATCTACATGTGAAGCGGAGTACATAGCTGCTTCGGAAGCAGCAAATGAAGGAGTCTGGATGAAGGAGTTCATTTCCGATCTAGGTGTCATACCTAGTGCATCGGGACCAATGAAGATCTTCTGTGACAATACTGGTGCAATTGCCTTGGCAAAGGAATCCAGATTTCACAAGAGGACCAAGCACATCAAGAGACGCTTCAATTCCATTCGGGACCAAGTCCAAGTGGGAGACATAGAGATTTGCAAGATACATACGGATCTGAATGTTGCAGACCCGTTGACTAAGCCTCTCTCACGAGCAAAACATGATCAGCACCAAGACTCCATGGGTGTTAGAATCATTACTATGTAATCTAGATTATTGACTCTAGTGCAAGTGGGAGACTGAAGGAAATATGCCCTAGAGGCAATAATAAAGTTATTATTTATTTCCTCATATCATGATAAATGTTTATTATTCATGCTAGAATTGTATTAACCGGAAACATGATACATGTGTGAATACATAGACAAACATAAAGTCACTAGTATGCCTCTACTTGACTAGCTCATTAATCAAAGATGGTTATGTTTCCTAACCATAGACATGTGTTGTCATTTGATTAATGGGATCACATCATTAGGATAATGATGTGATTGACATGACCCATTCCGTTAGCCTAGCACTTGATCGTTTACTATATTGCTATTGCTTTCTTCATGACTTATACAAAGTTCCTGCAACTATGAGATTGTGCAACTCCCATTTACCGGAAGAACACTTTGTGTGCTACCAAACGTCACAACGTAACTGGGTGATTATAAAGGTGCTCTACAGGTGTTTCCGAAGGTACATGTTGGGTTGGCATAATTCGAGATTAGATTTTGTCACTCCGATTGTCGGAGAGGTATCTCTGGGCCCTGTCGGTAATACTCATCACCTAAGCCTTGCTAGCATTGTAACTAATGAGTTAGTTATAAGATGATGTGTTACAGAACGAGTAAAGAGACTTGCTGGTAACGAGATTGAACTAGGTATTGGATACCGACGATCAAATCTCGGGCAAGTAACATACCGATGACAAAGGGAACAACGTATGTTGTTATGCGGTTTGACCGATAAAGATCTTCGTAGAATATGTAGGAACCAATATGGGCATCCAGGTCCCGCTATTGGTTATTGACCGAGAATGGTTCTAGGTCATGTCTACATAGTTCTCGAACCCGTAGGGTCCGCACGCTTAACGTTACGATGACAGTTTTATTATGAGTTTATAAGTTTTGATGTACCGAAGTTTGTTCGGAGTCCCGGATGTGATCACGGACATGACGAGGAGTCTCGAAATGGTCGAGACATAAAGATTGATATATTGGACGACTATATTCGGACACCGGAAGTGTTCCGGGTGATTTCGGAGAAAACCGGAGTGCCGGGGGGGGTTACCGGAACCCCCCGGGAGAGTATTGGGCCTTATGGGCCTTAGGGGAAAGGAGAGAGGGGCGGCCAGCATGGGCCGCGCGCCCCCTCCCCCCTGGTCCGAATTGGACTAGGAGGGGGGCGGCGCCCCCCCCCTTTCCTTCCCCCTCTCCCCCTTCCTTCCCCCTCCTAGTAGGAGTAGGAAAGGAGGAGTCCTACTCCTACTAGGAGGAGGATTCCTCCTCCCTTGGCGCGCCCAAGGGGCCGGCTGGCCTCCCCCGTTGCTTCTTTATATACGGGGGCAGGGGGCACCCCATAGACACACAAGTTGATCTACGGATCGTTCCTTAGCCGTGTGCGGTGCCCCCCTCCACCATATTCCACCTTGGTCATATTGTCGTGTAGTTTAGGCGAAGCCCTGCGCCGGTAGAACATCATCATCGTCACCACGCCGTCGTGCTGACGGAACTCATCTCCGGAGCTCTGCTGAATCGGAGGCCGGAGATCGTCATCGAGCTGAACGTGTGCCGAACTCGGAGGTGCTGTACGTTCGGTGCTTGGATCGGTCGGATCGTGAAGACGTACGACTACATCAACCGCGTTGTGCTAACGCTTCCGCTTACGGTCTACGAGGGTACGTGGACAACACTCTCCCCTCTCGTTGCTATGCCATCACCATGATCTTGCGTGTGCGTAGGAAATTTTTTTGAAATTACTACGTTCCCCAACAGTGACTACATCACGGGGATGTCGGAACACGTCAACGAGAAAGAATAACAAAATTGGTAACAAGAACAGCATTATAGTGAGCATGGTGATGACTCAGAAGGATACCGATGCACACCGGGTTTTGTAAAGTATCACGAAGCAAAGGGAACATCACATGATAACCAAAGATTCACTCGAATATCATTTGTGTAATCACAGGGATCGATATGGATGTCCACGGTTCCGCTATCGGTCATTCAACGAAGGGGTTTCGTTCATGTCTATGATTTACCGAACCTACGGGGTCACAGGCTTAAGCTAATCATAATCTGTTGAGTATTAGTGAAACAGGAGTAATGATAATATATTTCCGGAATTGTTTTATTAATACCCGGAAGAGTCCTAAGAGGTTCCAGAAACGTTTCAGGGTCACTGGAAGGGTTTCAGTGAATATCGGGTAATACCAGGTATTACCGATTAATATATGTAGATGGCAAATATTTTTGGGATGTTATTTAATTTAATATCAATGGGCCTAATAAGGTCAATAGGTGGAGAAGGAATTGGGCCACAAGGGCCCAATAGGGGAGGCGCCCACCTTTCCCCTATGGGGAGGCCTAATCCTAGTGGGGGAAGGACACCTCCTTCCCCCCATGGCTGGCACAAGGGGAGGGGAGTCCTTTCCCCCATTGTGGCTCCCCCTCCTCCCCCCTAAACCTATATATACTAGAGGATTACCACCCTATGCAACACAAGTTTTGGAGCCTCCTCTAGTTGATCAAGTTCTAATTCTAGTTGGTCCTAGTTGACTAATTAGAGCTAGCCTTAGCCACCTATGATCCTCATAATTAGAAGTCCCATGTGGTTCTAATCTCCTCCCTCTAATTCTTCAGCAATGATTAGCTCTGGACGGCGAAGCGCTGCCGGATCGTGAAGACCGTACGCTTGCAACCAAGTAGAGAGGCCGTGCTTTCAGTCTTTCGTTCGAGGGTGGTTCACGGGATCTTCATCGACGTTTGAGGGACTTCAAGTACGATCTACACCGATTCGTCTACTTTCGCTGCACTCCGGAGTCAGTAGCAATCGTTGATCCAAACCCGATCTACATCTTCATATTGTTCCTGGGTGTTCGTAGGGTGATTTTTTTTGTTTTCTACTACGTTTTCCAATAGCTAGCGGCGATGACGCCCATGGGTGTAATTCCGCTCATTGGAGGTGTCGTTGTGGTGTGTCGGTATCTTGATCTCACTCACTTTGTTTGTTGTCTCGGGGCGAAATCCTAGGTCCGGATGTGGATTGGCAATGGCAGTGTCCATGACTTCGTTCCTTTGTCGGGAGCATCATTTTAGAGACACGTCTTGGAGGTTCTATGTTGTGTTTTTTTGGTGCTTGTCAATGTACTGGATTGTGCTAAAGGGCGCTATGTACGCTAGCGCGGGTGAGTCCAAGACAATGAATTTCTCAGGGTTGTCTAAGGACCGCTACACACCTGCCAACTCTTTTAGGCATTCAAGGATGGTTGTTGCATCGGCAAGGAGGGGTCTTTGGAGTTCTTGCTCTTCAGAAGTGACCGTCATTGGTCCAGACACGACTTTATTGGTCAGTATAGGACAGACTCTTAGAGCATCTACATTCGGCCGCCCCAACCCCCCCCCCCCTATACATTCGGGCGAACAACCAGGTCACTAACCAGTGAGAAAAGACCCAACAGGGCTCCTCAAACCGGTCCCAAATGCCCGGGTTGTCCGGCACCGCTCATATCAAGCCCAAATCTAAGCGGAAATAGGGAGGCCCGAGCGTGCCCGCCACGTCAACCCGGCCCACTGTGGCTCGCACCGACCGCACTCCTGCCCCAACAAATATCAGAAGACGGACGAGCAAACCCTAGTCAAACCGCAGTTGCTCGACCTCTCCGCTCCTCGCCCGTCTCATCTGCTTCCTCTCCCTCCCAAATCCACTACCCTCCGCCATGGCCGACAACTACTCCAACTCTGACTCCATCGACTAGGAGAAGCTCGCGGCGGAGTCCTCTAGCTCATCAGTGCACGACGAGGAGGAGCTTGCGCTCCGTCGGTCACGGATGGACCGAGGCAGAAGCTCCTCTTCCGCGATGTCGCTGGTGGGCTCGGTGGGCGGCTGCAACTCCACGGTGCCCCTGGACCGCCCGATGCAGTCCCCGTCGCTCCCTGCCAGGCGTCACCAAACACTGCCAGCAGCTGCTCCTCTGGGGCGCCGTTGGGTGCTCATGTTGGCTGAAAGGCAGCCGGAGTCAGAGAGGCGCACGTATCGGTGCACAAGGAAGCGGGCGACGGAGGCGGCGGTTGCAAGCCGCTCCATGTGTGAATCTTGCAGATCCGCACCGGAGACGCTTCCCCCGCAAACGACGACGACGAGGCCCTCCACGACGCCATCTGCCGCTCCTACACATCCGCAAAGACCGTCGTCGCCGCAAAAATGCGGCGGCGCTCTGCATGGGGCTCGAGGAGTCCTAGCGGCTGGCGATACAACGGGTGACGATAGCGAAGAGAGCCACACGGCTCGTGGCGGAGCAGAACCGCGCCGCCCAGCGCATAGCGGGCATCATCATCTCGTCCTCCCCACTCCGCTCGGGCAACGATGCGCCCGATGGCAAAGATGCGTATGCCGAGGACAACCGCCGAGACCCCAAGGGGAAGCGCCGACAAGGAAGTAGTAAATCTAACTGCGCTATCTCTTAGTTTCTATGTTGTATCTATGTCGGATCGGATTGTGTTTATATGTTCTCTATGCCGAATTGCTATGTTTATATGTTGATCTATGTAGATACGTCGTTTGCATGGGTTTATGTGGATTTGTGGTAGGACGCAGTAGCGGCGCCAGGACAGAGGCACGCCCCAGGCCACCGTCAGAGCTACAGTGATCAACAGTTGGTATATTAGACAATGAACGAAGGAATTGGCAGCTACAACAGTTTTTTTAGGGAACTAAAATCTTTATTGATCAGCTAGTTCGGGGGGAATGATTACAGAGTCATGCGGCATAATTAGCCACATATGTCTACCAGTATCTAAGTACAAAGAATATTTCGCTAAACTATCAGCTTCATGATTCCTTGATCTACTTTCATGAATGAAATTGCACTCCTCGAAATCTCGTGCACGAATTCTAATCTCCCTTATAATAGCCTGATGATATTGGCAGCTACGCCCCAGGCCAAGGCCCCTGTTGCCCGGGGCCTGGATCCGCCACTGGTAGGACATATGACAGATGTGGTTGTGGAGTGTGAGAAATGCGGTTTGCCCGGTCACCTCCTACGGAAGCACCCACGGTCATATAGGGGCCCAAAATCAGGTGGCCACAACTGTAGATGCTCTTATGCGTTGTTGTTGTTGTTGTTTTATGTGCGTTCGAGTTGGGGGTGGGTTTGCTTCTCCCCGGGATATCCATAATTCTATATTTTTCTCCCGTGCCTCGTGGGGTGGCAGGTCATACAAGCATACAAGTCACGACATTCCAAAGGTGCCGTCCTGCGACCGCCACATTACATGGACAGATCATCAAAGCCAAAACTTTTCTGGTCGAAGTTGGCTGACTTCTGCGTCCAACTGTCAAGATTGGAAGCTGCCAAGTGCAGGCGCTGATGAAAGCTATGCACATGGTACAAACCGCTACCTGAAGAAAGTAGTTTACACCTTACAATTTTCATTACACTGGAGAACTGGATTAAGCTAATATATATTGATACTGGGTAGTATTTCACAAATTTTGAGCGACAAGGTCATGAACGCGTCATCTTTACCCACTTGGAACTTAGTTGAATAGGCAGGCAACAATTCCTGCCAATCTGAAGGGATTGAGCTAATCCTTACCTATCCAGACAAGCATTTACTGCAAATTACAGCAAATTCATATTCATATGTAAGAATACCCTAACACTTGCTTGAAAAAGTACTGGCTGGCATAAAACAGTGGTTGCAGAATTCCATCAGCATGTTCAGTTACATCATAATTTGAGTGCATATTTCAGTTCTTCCCGAAGTGAAAGGGATCCTTGGTGAGCCACTATATGGCTTTTGGCACTCAATTTTCTCGGGGATTTTTCATCGATTGCTGCATGAGGTACCTGTAGAAAAAAGTACTTCAGATTAACGAGAAAACATGGGGTAAAATGGCGTGAGCCACTGCGGAACTAAAGATAATTGGTTGAGTTGCAGGTGCAAGAAAAACCATGAAGTACAAGCATGAAATTTCTTCACTTAATTCAGCTCTTGTTAATTGGAACCCAATACAATCTGTGCTAAGCCAACAGAGAGAGCCACGTGTTTCTCTCCATTATGGAAGGAGAATAACCAAGTGCTACTCTCTCCGTTTCTAAATATAAGCCCCTTTAGAGATTTCAATGCGGACTACATACGGATGTATATGGACATATTTTAGAGTGTAGATTCACTCATTTTGCTCCGTATGTAGTCCGTATTGAAATCTCTAAAGGGGCTTATATTTAGGAACGGAGGGAGTAAAAGAGAATCACAAAGTAAATGTAAACGACCACGAAGTAAATTGCTGCTTTGCAATCTGAGGACTATGGATTGAGAGGTCAAGAGTTACCTGCCAGTGTAGAACCCTGCTGTATACCATGCATTCAGTACGACAGCGAGATCACTGTTTGCTCCTGTGGTGTCTAAATTCAGGTTCATGCCCACAGTTGTGTTATTCTCCTTTCCAATTCCACCTTCATTTCTCATATCTAATCAAGAGAAGAGGTGTCTGGTGAGATAAATTAAATATATATGTGCTATGAAATGTATTAGCATGTTATGATCTCAAGTTGATGAACATTCACGAAATTAAATGTCAGCCTTTACATTGAAGAAACATGCACAAAATGTCCCACCAATCTGATATACAGTTGAAAAGTGGAAATTAGGAGTGCTAGAGGAGAAACTGGCTATTGCATTCTTTTAAGACAGAACTTTAAGATATCCACAGAACAAGCACAGTAGTAGAACTACCAACACTTTATATGAGGGAAAATGCTTACTTGGAAAGGAGGCAGCATCTCCAGATATTGTATTTCTCATGAAATTCATGGCACCTTCAGCAGTCATCATTGCAGCCTTAGCAACTTGATCATCGCCAGTAGATACCTTAGTTGGGAGCTGCGTAAAGGCTGAACCAGTAGGATATGTAGTGCTTGCTCCAGGGCAATGATCACCTGCAAATCATGTAGTCCATAGCGATAGGAACAGGGTTAAAAGCTCTGTAATAGGCGAAGAAAACAAGGATATAGGGTTAACCAAACTAGGCACTTACAAGTGAATGATATGCTGCAGCCTCCATTAGGTGGCATACCAGTGGATTCGCCACTTTGTTGACCAGTTGAACAGCAGGAGATTGAAACCATGGGAACATTCAAGGAGCAGCATGAGGTTTGAGTGGTTGAAGAGTTTGGGTCTGGTGCTGTGGCAATGTAAGCAGGAACTTGCTGCTGTTGATATGCTGAAGATTGTTCAGGGGTTTGATAATTCCAATAATTTGTCTGATGTAATTGCTCAAGAACTTTCTGGCTTTGCACCTCAAGTTCATAGTACTTCCTCAGTAATTCATTGTAGTCCTCTGTCTGCTGGTTTGAGCTATCCTTTCCCTCAGTATTGGTGACATCAGAGAAGCATGTCTTAGATTCAGAGATATTTGTCTCTTTGCCCAGATCAGTTCCTCGAAGAGGAGCTTGCTTATCGGTCTTTCTTTCTTCGCAGGGCTGCTGTGGTGTCTCCACTGGGCCAACGGGTAAGTTAGTGCAGCTGTCATTTTTCTCTGTTTGCCTTTACAAACAAAGCAATACTTCATCAATTCTAGGACAATAAAACAAGAATTTAAAATTGTGTAAATTGACAAATGTGAACGGAAAGGATAAAACAAGTTCAGATAAAATAAACAGGTAAGCATTAGGCCATTACACCTCTTAATACATTTTAAAGCAAAAGGAATTTTTGAAGTTTGAAGTTCTCACTTAACTGAAATTGATTCACAGTGCGCATTTCAAAGTTTGAACAACAGACTGGAGAATTTAGCAAGGAATCACTAGATATGTAGCCAGAAATAGTACCAGTAAAACTCCAGCGACAGGTTCAACCAGCATTAGGACTAACTTAAATCGTTAATTCTAACCACACATGTAGAACTGGTTGATGGTTCCATAACATGAATCCCACACTTAAACTCTTCCCACTAATAAAAGTCAAGTTCTAAACAAAACATTCAGAGAAAGACAGTTAGACAGAGGAACATAGCACCGTCCTTTCTAGTTTCCACAGACTCCAGTTTCCATAAACAAGCCGAGTAACTTATAGAATTGCTATCTTTGCATAGGATAACCACTGCCATACCAGTAAAACAGGACAAGATATTATCTGGAGCCACAAGCATCAGTCTACTTACTCATCTGCCACTTCAGTAGAGACAGGTTCTTCTGCAACAGCAGCGGCAGCGTACGCGGCAGCAGAAGCGGCAGCAGCAGCTACATCTTCTGACTCTGGTTTCTCAGATGGAGCAGCTTGGTTGTTCTTGCCATGCATTGCCTACAAGCCACCACAATCGATTAGCACAATGCAAACGAGCAGTCCAACCATTCGCATAAATGTGGGAGAACCCCTGCGTTCTTCCACATAACAAGTAAAGGGGGAAATTTAATCGAGCTATTCATCCGACCAGAGAGAAATGCACTGAAAACTAAATCTATCATGAAACAAAAAGGCACCGTTACAGTTATGCTGTACTCATACTACTGCGCAGCGGCGAACAAATTGGACAGAGCAATCCATCCGACCCCAACCCCAGCCACCAAACCAACGTGCGGACCTACTCCAGATGCTCCAACTCGCGCCGCGAATAAGCTCCCAAAACCCTAAACCCTAGCGGCGGCGACGGGGTACCAAATCCGGAAAGGGCCAGAGGATGAAAGGGGGGCGAGGGCGCGTACCTTGTAGGTGGCGACAGCGTGGTCGAAGGCGTCCACCAGCGCCGAGTCGTCCCACAGCTCGCCGCCCTTCCCCATCTCCTCTCTCGCCAACTTCTCACGGCTTCCTCCTCCGACCTGCTGCGCCTTCCCACGAGCGAAGAGGACGAAAAGGAAATGCGCCTCCGCTCCAGTAAAACCCGTCGCCGTCACAAGTCGACGAACCGTCCATTCCGCCTTTTTGCCTACGAGGCGCAAGTACAGCCCATCAAGTCCCGTAGCAAAACGGGCCGGTCTAACGGGTGGCGCCCAATCGTGTGACGGGCCGGTCGAATCGGAGAGGGCGGATTGGGCCAGCCCAAGCGCGAGAGAAGCCACAACCACATTTTCCTCTATTTTTTTAGGTTTTCTGATTTCGTTTTTTGCTTTATTTTTGTACTTTTGTTTATACTTTCAAATATTTTAAATACACATATATATATATATATATTACAAAAAGTCTACAAAAACATTTGAAACATGTTGAATAATTATTTAAAAATGTTGAACAAGTATTTAAAAATGTTGATCATGTATAGAAAAATGTTAATCAAGAATTCAAAATAAAATATGTAGAACAAGTATTTGAAAATGTTTAAAAAGTATTTGAAAAAGGTTGAACCGGTATTTCAATAAATTTTGATCATGTATATAAAAGACAGTCTACAAAAAGCATTTGAAACATGTTGAACAAGTATTTGAAAAATGTTGAAATAGTATTTCAAGAATGTTGAACAAGTATTTCAACAAAAACTTGATCATGTATATAAAAATATTAATCAAGCATTCATAAAAGATGTTGAACAAGTATTTGAAAAATATTAATCAAGCATTTGAAAAATGTTAAATGTGTGTATAATTTTTTTTGACCATGTATTAAAAATGACGAATTTTATTGATCGTGTATATAAAAATGTTAATCCACCATTTGAAAAAATGCTAAACAAGTATTTAAAAATGTTAACCAAGCATTTCAAAAATATTAAATGTGTATAGAAAGAATGTTAACCATGTATTGTAAAAACTAAACAATTCCCCGCGCGTTGCTGCAGGAATTGTTGGCAATATGTTTAGATGATACTTGCTTATATGAAACGTGAATATTACAATTAATAATATGAGCATGAAAATACAAATATATGAAGTTTATTATACTTGAATAGTTTATTGTTGAAAAATAGTTTTGAAACATAAGTAGCATAATGTGAGTTTAAAATTCCTTGGAGTTGTCCACGCGGGTATCTTCTTCATTGAAGAAATATTGGACATGAGTAGTGAGAATGACTCTCTCCCAGCGCATTCCTGCGGTAACTTTGTTGAAAAATGCCCGTGTAAGTAGTTGCTAAATACAATGAAAAGAGAGTAGAAGCTTGAAAAACAATAAGAGAAAGTGTCTAAAAATATAATATATTTTTAAATTACAATTGAAATGTCATTTTGAGAAAAATGTGAATAATCAATAACATGAATATATGATGTGGCAGCGTACATGCATAGACTAATGGATTTATAAGTTAAATGCATGACTCGCTCATGTGGCAGATTTTGCATGGCTTAGTGGGATGTTGAGGTGGACACTTTGCATGTTGAGAGAGTTGGGACCAACTTCTTAAGAATGTAAGATGTGGCAGATTTTTCATGGCTTACTGGGAGAGAAGACTTAAATGCATTGCTTGGTTTGATGTTGAGGTGGACACTTTGCATGTTGAGAGGATTGAAGAATGTAAGATAACAAAAACTCAGAGAAGAAAGAATAAAAGAATAAAAAATAGAGAAGAAAAAAGAAGGAAAAAAAGGGGAAAAACTATATCGGGTCACCTCAAGTAGGTCGCATCCCTACAACTAGTAGAACTAGGTGGAGTGACTACCACCCTCGTCTATCTCTTGGGAGACCAGGGTTCGACCTCCCGTACGAGGGGTCTCTACTGTCGCTCTCGCGATCGTGGCGCTCATGTGAAGGCTTCCTAGGTCTGGCGCAAAAAAGGTTGGTCGCTCGGGACGATGTTCGATCGTGATCCTATCGCTCGGAGGCAGTATTCTTATGCTAGCTCAACCGTTGACTGTTTTGCCTTTGTAAAAAAATGAATCTGAAAAATTCGTAAAAAATATATGAAAACATAACATTTGAAAATAATTCGTTGATTTTTAAAAAAGTTCATCAATTTGAAAAAAGTTTAATATTTCTAAAAAATCATCAATTTGAATAAAAAATCATCAAATTGAAAAAAGTTCATGGATTTTCAAAAAGTAGTTCACAAATTCGGAAAAAGTTCATTAAGTTCGAAAAAAAATCATTGATTGAAATAGTTCACCGATTTTGATAAGAAAAACTTCACCAATTTCAAAAAAGAAAACGAATAATGAATAAAAGAGAAAAGAAAAGGAAAGAAAAGAAAATAAGAAACAAAAAAAATGAAAAGAAGTAACTTAGGATTTCCTCAAAAAAAAAACACATTCGGGCGCGTTGCCTATTTGGCTACCATAGCTAGCACTTAGGATTTCCTCAAAAAAAAAAAAAAGCTAGCACTTAGGAAGAGGTCGTCGCTAGCGATTTGCAGAAAAGTCCTCCTATTCCTGAGAATTTAAACCGCAGTCCTATTCTAAGTGTGTTCCTAAGATAACGTTTCGTTTTTGCAAAAAAGACCCTGGCATCGTGGCAGGCGTTCGAGAGCACGGCGGACAGGAATTCGCCGAAGGTGGCCTTGGCCGGCACGGGGGCGAGCTCGCGCCCGCGCGCTTGCGGCTGGCGAGCCTAGCCCGCAAGTCCTCCCGCTGCTTGGCGAGGCCCTTGGCCTTCCTGCGCGCCTTGTCAGCCTCGGCGCTGGCCTTGGCGGGCCGAGGCGTCGCCGAACGGGCGGCAGATCTCGGCTGCTCCGCCGTGGATCCGACGGCGGAAGGATCGAGACGGGAGGGGCGGTAACCTCCATATGAGGATCCCAGGAGGACAGCAGCATGGATCTGGCAGTGGACAGATCGAGGCGGAGAGGCGACGACCTCCATGGCGGGCTCCGGAGCAGAGGAGGCAGAGTCTTGTGGCGGCGCTCGCCTGAGCTCCTGGCGTCGGGGATACGCCGGGAACGGGCGAAGGATGGCGAGGCAGGTCGGATACCGGCCGGATCTGGTGATTCCCCACGACGGACGGGCGGCGGAGGTCTACATGCTGCGGGGTCGGCTCGAAGCTCCTGCAGCGAGCATGGTGGTCTTCCTGTTGAAGAAAAGAGAGAGGGTTGAGAGAGAGACAGGGGAGAGATAGAGAGGGAGAGAGGAGGCGGGGCAACGTCAGGGTGCACCAGCTGCTCACCTAGGCGTCGACGTCGGCAGGGCCGCCGGGGTGTGGGTCGGAGGCTTGGAGTGGAGGACCTAGGCGTCCATGGCGGCCTCCCTGTAATAGAAAGCAAGAGAGATAGAGGGAGATGTGAGTAAACGGGTGAAATAGAGAAGAAGGGAACACGGAGATGACGGGGAAAAGAAGGCAGGGGAGCTCGGGGTCGGGGACGAGGTGGCTGCGCTCGGGAGCAGCAGATCGAGCCGCGACACGAGTATGGTGGTGAAGACGGCATTGCGACGGAGATGAAAGGATGGGCTTGGAGGAGCAGCAGCAGGGAGGAAGGATAAGACCAGAAACGAAGTCAGAGGGACGGCAACATCTGCCCAGGAAGACACGAGAAAACTAAGTGCGGTTGTCGCCTGTCGTAGTGGGCACCTATGATGATAAGATTTTTTATACAAAGTACTATTTATGTGTCTGGTCATCAGTTGTGCACGTCACATGCAAATCCAATGGAAGACACGAACACACACACACACCGGCTCTTTGCAGAAGAGAACCCCTTGTCTGTTTTGTACATTTGATACATGAATTATCTGACACTAATCAGATACTTTCTCTGTTATGTAAAATTTGGTACATAAATTATTTGGCACTAAACATAGTATCTGATAGTATGTCCTAATGTTTTGAAAAATAAATGCTTCTAAGTTTGTATTCATCCTGTACATTCATCAGTTTCAGTAAACAAATAAGTTAGTGTTATGCATGTGAAGAAAAACTCTTCCTTCTTGTGTTTGTTCAAAACAGAGAGAAAATGCAACAACAAAAAAATGATTTGCATGTTTATAAATTGATCTTTTAAAATAAAAAATGCAGTTTTTAATAATATGGATGTCTTGCTATACAGTTTGCTTTGTTGTTTAAACTCATGTTTAAATATTTGAATGTGTCCTTTTGAATATATGTTATATCTCTGATTATCTGCATAACCATTCTGCCTTTTCTTTATTATTTAGAGGAGATAAGATGTATAGAGGTTAAATATTCTTCCATACATTTGACATGTTCCCCTGTATTGTGTATCATGTTATGTAGGTAGACCAGACAGTCAGTTTTGAAAACTGTTTGACCATGGCCATCCTGTTAGATGCTTGGAGTATATTAGCCGCACATGTTCCTTAATTATACGCAAAATCCCGTTATGTATGGCAAAAGGCCTTCGATTGACTAACGATGTTTAAATATATAAGGGAAGATTCATATGATGTTTTCCTACAGATATAACTATGAACCCAGAAGTGAGTTTTGAATCATTTTCTTATTAAACAATTGAAGTGATTGCTTTTCTCTTTGATTTTATTTGTGTGAAATATATAGGGTCATCTTATAGTTATATTTGACTTGGAACAAAATAAGGTCCATTATTCACTCCAAACATGCATATTTGTTAATGGAATTTTATGTTTGTCCCAATTGACACAAAGTCTTACTTGCATCAATTATATCATTTTTTATATGAGGGTGTATGTAGCAAATAGTGTGTTGTAATTATTATTTTACGTATAGTTAATTAGACTAAGACACATCATATGTATTTGTGGTAAAACTAGAAATTGATGTGAGTTCTTTTGATGCACTACAAATAATGAAAACCATTAGCCCAAAATCAGAGGGTGGTAATCATTTCTTATGAAATAATTGAAGTGATTGCTTTTCTCTTTGAATTTCTTTTTGTGAAATATATAGGCTCGTCTTATAGTTATATTTAACTTGGAACAAAATAAGGTCCACTATTTCACTCCAAACCTGCATATTTGTTAGTGGAAGTTTATGTTTGTTCCTGCCGACACAAAGACATACTTGCATCAATTATATCATTTCTATATGAGGACGTATGTAGCAAATAGTGTGTTGTAATCATTTTTGTACATACGGTTAGCACTAAGACATGCCATATGTATTTATGGTAAAAACTAGAAATTGATGTAAGTTCTTTTGATGCACTATAAATATATGAACACTATTAGCAAAAATAAGAGGGTGCACTAAATTATTGGCCATTTAGATTCATGGTTTTGATGTTAATTGTTCTACCATGAACATTCTCTTCCGCTAGCATTCGACCAGTAATGTCTAAGCCGCGATTGAACCAGGGACCAACAGATTGTAGAATGAGCTAGCCACAACGCCAAAGTAAGTGTTCCGTTCTGGACGTATACGTATCTTGTAGAGTTGGGATGTTAAGCTTCACTTTAATTACTTTGCGGAATATGTGCACTAAAAGAATTTTAATTTCTCATGTCAGGCAATTGAAAAGATCTCAAATTTTATTTACATTATTTTCTTTCACAAGTGGGGTGCATGGATGATTTTTCCCGTTGCAATGCACGGGCATTTTTCCTAGTAATAATAAAGCAAATTGGGTTTGTTTCGTCCGTCATGGCATTTTTTCAGAAAAGTCCCTCTATTTCAGAGAATTCAACCCGCAATCCTGTTTTAAGTTAAAACGAAGCGTTATTTTCGTATTTTACATAAAAGTCCCTGTCTTTTCTTGAAATCAACCCGCCGTCCAGATTTAAGTCACACCTGAACCGTTATTTTACATTTTTCGAAACCCCCCCCCCCTGATGTTTTAGGTAATTCATCTGCGGATCATATTTAAGTCAAACAAATACTTTTTATAATCATCCATATCTTTTAAACCGTAACTCCGATTTGAACATGTTATATATGAAATTTAATTAGAAAAATATGTAGAATATGAATATGAGATTATTGTTACCTGTTAAGTATTTTGAAATATTATTTTGGAATATATTTGAGTCAAACCAAATGATTTTCTAAATTATCTGTATCTTTTAAACCGTAACTTCGATTTTAACATATTATATATGAAATTTTATTAGAAAAAAATGTGTGGAATCTAAATATGATGTTAATTCTACCTGTTAAATATTTTTAAAATATTGTTATGGAAGCAAACTTATAATTTATAGCGCAAGATCCATTTTTTCATACTGGCGGCGATCCGGATTGCAAATAAATACCCCACTATAACCATATACGGAAAAGAAAACATCAATAACTACACGTGCATACCTCTGAAAAATGTCGCAAGGGAAAACAAAAGATTTTTCATCGCGAGAGTGAGAGAAAGCGAGCGAGAGAGAGAGGGAGAGGGAGGAGAGAGGGAGAAAGAGACACCTTAGGATTAACCATATTCAACACACGTTTTTTGTTGTTTTGTGTGAACACCGAGGCCATCGCCGGCGAGGGTGAGAAGGAGGATAAACGGCAACACAAATATGATGCCTCGCAAAAATAAAGGAGATGGACCTATTGTGGTATTGAGTGATGGTTGTCGAGTTAGGAGTGTGCGTTATATTTTCTCTCCCGTTGCAACGCACGTGCTCTTTTGCTAGTAAAAACCAAGTCTCGATGGGAGAATTGGCTACATGAAGACGAGCCCAAAAACCTACCTCTCGCATCCCTAAAAAAAAACTACGTCTCGCGTGCTTAAAAATAGGACTGCAATAGCGAACGAATGTTCGCTGGGAGGGATATAATTTGGGAACGTTTTTTCTAGCAATTTCTTCAAATTCACATGAACATTTTTATTCTAAAAACTGTCACCATTAGATCTCGCGTCGCATCTAAAACTGTCAAGAAAATACGTTCGTTTGCCCTCTCCCTGCCAAGGAATGTTCATCGGATAATATTCCCAAGAAAAAACTTCTCGCCTATTATTGCGAGAGACCGAATAACATCGAAATCATCAGTGAAGATTACCCAGCTGGGGGATTTCCCATTTTTCATAGATTCGTTTATTAATTTTTTTTATCTCTTAAACCATACTTCCAAACAAAAACAGTCTTCATCATCGGATTTCTAGCACATAGATTATTTTTTTGTGAGAAAACTTCCGATCTATTCATCAGCTGTCAAGGTAGTACAAAGAACACCAGAAGTAAAAAAATACATCCAGATCCGTCGACCACTTAGCGACGACTGCAGGCACTAGAGCAAATCGAAGGCACGCCGCCGTCTTCGCCCCTCCCTTATCGGAGTCGGGTAAACCTTTTTGTAGTAGACAGTCAGGAAGTCTTTGTGCTAAGGCTCCATAGGACCAGCGCACTAGAACAACAACCGCCACCAATGAAGAGAAGACATAGATCAGAAGGATCTAACCTGTAGACACACGAACACAGATGAATGAAGAAAGGATCCACGTGGATCCACCAAGACAAACGACGGCCGAATTCCATGAGATCCACGGGAGGCATACTTCCACACACCCTTCGGCGATGATAGAAACACCACGGGGATGGGGACTAGGCGGGGAGAATCTTATTCCATCTTCAGAGAGCCATTGCCACCTTGCCTCTCTGACCATGACAAAAACCCTAACCAAACTTAAAAAACCATGAAAAAACGAAGCCTTCCCGCTGGCAAGGGCCAAGATCCACCGCACCTCCATGACCCTAAGACCATAGAAGACGAGGCAGACCGGCGGCGGCACCGGCAGAAGGCAGAGAAACCCTAGCCAAGGGGTCCTCTTTTCTTTCACGGTAAGAAGGAAAACAGAGTGGTATCTGGTGCATGCCTTACATCTAGATCTTTGAAATTAGATCCCATTTTAATAGGTTTTGATGAACCCTTTTCAAGAAAAAACCAACAACCAAAAAAAGGAAACAATAAAACAAAAACAAAAAAAAAGAAAAAACAAAGCCCGAAAACCACGTTTGTGGTTTTCCCTTTTTTCAGAAGCACATGTTGTGCCTTTCCTTTTTTGGGGGGAAGCACAGGTTGTGCTTCTCGCAGAAGCAAGAGGTTGTGCTTCTCGCCGGAGCACGACTGTGCTTCCTGAGTTTCTTCCAAAACCATAGGTTGTGTTTTTTTCGAGAAGCATAGGTTGGGTTTCTTGTTGAAGCAAGGTTGTGCTTCTCGTAGAAGAATCACATACTGATTTTCCCTTTTTGGAAGCACAACTGTAATTTTCCTTTTTTTTTCAAGGAACACGTATGTGTTTTGAAAAAAATATTATTTTTCATCACAACCTATGGAATAATCAGGCAAAAACCGAAAAGCCGTAAAAACATCAAATATCATCTAAAGTCTGAAAAGGCATACATAAAAACTATCAAAATTCAAAGGAAGCGTCCAACACGTAACATATGGTAGCGACTAGGCACACCACTTGACGCGCTCCCAGGCAAAAAAATGACCTTTATGAGAGCCCTGCAAGGGGTAACCATTAGTTAGTTGCTCCCGGGCAACATGTGAGTGACTATGTAATGTTTATTGCGAGTTAGAAGTACGCATCGCCTGAAGGAACGCCCCTGGAGCCGACCAGTAACAGGTTTGTTCATTTCTCCACTTTGTTTTGTCTTTTCTAACCTTTTCCTCTTTCCATTCTATTTTTCTTTTGCTGTTATTTTCAAAGAAAATCTAAAAACACAAACAATTACTTAGTTTAAAAATAATCATCCAATGTTTAAAAAATGTTTGTCCAATGTTAAGGGCCAGTTCTTTTGGGTGGCTTAAGCCAGTTTAGATGCTGCAACGAATACAAGAAGTGGCTTATAGAAAAATTAGGGGAGGAGGCGGCTTATTTTTTAAGATGCCAAAAGAACTAGCCGTGGTTGTCTAGTATTTAAAAATTGATAGCACTAAAAAAATATTTGTATTAAAAATCTTCACGTGTTTCGAAAGGAAATTATGTGACATTATACAACAGTATTTTCCATGAATTTATAAAATGTTAAACATGTATAAAAATCTTCCTGATGTATACGACAAATGTAGAACGTGTACAAAAAAGTAGACACTAAAACATATTTTTTTATTAATCATGTATTTAAATATATGTTCAACATGCATAAAATAATGTTCCTAATGAATACGAAAAATGTACAACACATGAATTAAATTGGGCGTCAAACATATATTTGAAAAAATATGTTCATTTTGTATTTGAAAATGTTAAACATGCATAAAAAGTTTGTAATGTATAAAAAAAATGTACAATATGTATAAATAATGTAGACATCAATATACATATCTAAAAAACTGGTAATCATGTATTTAAAAAATGCTAAACATGTATATCAAAAATGTTTCTGTAGTATACATAATTTTACATTATGCATGAAAAAAACTCAAAAAATATATTTAAAAAATGTTAATCACATTTTTTGAAAATGGTAAATTTGTGTAAGAATTTTTTGACTGTATTCAGAAAAATGTACAATGTGACTGAAAAATGCAGAAACCTAAAGAAAACAAGAAAGAAACCAAGAAAGTCAAGGAGAAAGAGAAACAAAAGAAAGCAGAAAAAACGATGCAAAACAGTGGAACGTAGTGAAAATGAAAAAACAAAGAAAACCAAGAAAGAAAGAAATAAAACCAAAGAAAAAAAAAGAAACAAAGAGAAAAAGAAATAGCAAAGAAAATCAGTTGCGAAACAAAAAAAAAACCAAAAGAAAAAAAAAAGAAAAGACCGAAGCAAATGCAGCAACGACCAAACGAGCGAATAGACGACCAGAACACTCTAGTCAGCCGACCCAAAAACGTGGGCGCTACGGGCGAGGGGAACTACTATCTCGCTAAGGGAGATATAGCTCGTGCATAGCACTACTGCGGGAATGCATAGAAGTGGTGGGCGCAAAAAGGCCTGCAATGGCGAGCGAGCCTCTTTGGGCGGTCCGTTGCTGACCTCCTGCCACTGCTAAGGGGCCATCAGTGGCGGACGCCCGCCCGCCACTGGTAGGTCCCTAACAGTGGCGAGCGGCGCGACCTGCCCACCAGTGTTGTCCATCTCGTAGCAGTGGCGGACAACCATACCTACGTCAGGCGAGGCTTCGCGCCCGCTGGTATCATGTGAAGTACGAGCGGCAGGCTTTTGTTAGTACCCGCCACTAATTGATGCACCAGGCTAGAATAATAAACGCTGTCGTGGCATCATATATTATGTTGCCACAACAGCGTTAGCTAATGCAAATAGGGGACATTTATCAATTAAATGCGAGCAGATCAGGAATAAAACTAGTGGTAATCATTGAAAATAAAGAACAAGAAGTACATTAAAAATAAATGAGTTACACAAAATACATCAACTACATAGTGCATGATGCCAAATATGTTTAGTCACGGTTTCAGTTTTGGCCGCTGCAATGCGCTAGGTAAGGCTCTTTTGTTGGTTGGACGCATCTTCTTCGGAGTTATTATAGAATAGGCCAGATGACAAGCGAATCTCCTTATTTATGATAGCCACTAACTTGACTTGTAGTTCTTGGAGCACTAAGTTAGCTTGGAGCTGATTGTTTTGTACTTCTTGACCCTATTTGAGGATTTTATCATGCCGATTTAACATTTTCGCAGACCGTATGAATTCTTGCATGTGAATGCAGGTGTAGAAGCCACTTGTCAGACTAGTCGGCGGTTATTGCATATAAGATAGAATGTTCTAATTGAGGGAAATCATTTTCTTTCCACTTCCTTTGTAGTTTTTCTCGAACGTGTGGCCTCCTGTAATATTCCAATAAAAAAGGCAATCATCGAGAAGGTCCTTCGGGAGGGACTAGACTTTTCTGGGGCTCTTCGTGGAATCCAGCAAGTAACAATTGCACCTTTGCAGTCTTAGCACTAGGAGAACCCAATGGTTGCTGCGCAAAATAGAATAAACATACCGCACGATCATGACAAAGTTGCAAATTTTGAGATGTGACAACATATATGAAGGAAAGGTACAAAAGTGAAAGTGTAAAGCCAAGGAAGGACATACATGGGACGGTACGACACGAGGAGGAAGTTTTTAAGCTTGTTCTATTGCATGAAATCCAGAAGGTAACTCTTCATGCACCGCCTCCCTTCCTCATTTTTTAGGTTTCCTCGTTCATGAGATAGGGTCGGCTATGGCGACATCAAAAAATTTCTTGCTTCGTAGCTCAGTTGCTTGAAAAAGCGCCCATAGCCTCATTAGACAAGTTTCAATACTATAGAATCTGAACATATAGAAGATGTCTTTGAAATCTACATATATTTTGTCCCTGCTGAATTTTTCAAAGTATATCCATTTGGCACCTTCGCAGTGTAATGTGTTGGTTTAGTGATGGACCCTTATAATTGTCTAGCTCAGATTCACAATTTTGACGTAGAATCTTCATCTCAAGCCTCAGGTGCTCATACGCTTTGTCTGGTAGCATTCTCTGACCCGGGATATAGACAGGTGCTCTTGGGTTGTCAGCACATTGTTCATATGCCAAGGACTTCTTCGGTGCCTTCTTTACTGGTGGTCTACCATTTTCATGTGTGGTGGGAGAAGTTTCTCCCTTAGTATTCATTTTCACAACCTTTAGATGCGTCTTTCTTTTTCTGACCGGTTGGACGAAAACGGGCAAACATGGCATCGCTTCTTGGGCCACCACATTCTTCAGTGTTTTTCGAGTAAACTTGGGTTGTTTGCAAGGTTGCGTCTCGGGAAGGGCTAGAGGCGTCTCCTCATGTACAACATAATTAGGATTTTGTGATTCTTCAAGCATGTGCTCTTCCTGCAGACCTGCACATCCTTAGCCGATACAGGGTTGCAAAGACCTAGAGGAGATCGTCTAGGTGGCGGTCCAACGTCATGGATGTTGGGAGATGGTGATGGTGTTGTAGTCCCGAGGATGGTGTGGACGATGTTCTATTTGGGGATGGACTTTTCCATTATGATATGCATTGGATGCCACTTGAGGTAACAAGCAAAGCATTCCGAAAGGGGTCGCGGCTCATCACCCTCTGATACGTCTCCGTCGTATCTATAATTTTTGATTGTTTCATACCGATATTCTACAACTTTCACATACTTTTCACAACATTTTATATTATTTTTGGGGCTAACATATTGATCTAGTGCCTAGTGTCGGTCCTGTTTGTTGCATGTTTTTATTTCACGGAATATCCATATCAAACAAACTCCAAACATGCTAAAAATTTATAGAGATTTATTTTGGAATGTATGTGATTTTTGGGAAAAAAATCAACATGAGACGATGCCCGAGAGAAGCTTACAACCGAGTAAGGGGTTGTTGCGTATGGGAGTAAACATGACTTGATACTTAATGCTATGGTTGGGTTTTACCTTAATGATCTTTGGTAGTTGCAGATGCTTGCTAGAGTTCCAATCATAAGTGCATATGATCCAAGTACGGAAAGTATGTTAGCTCATGCCTCTCCCTCATATAAAATTGAAGGAAATATGCACTAGAGGCAATAATAAAGTTATTATTTATTTCCTTATTTCATGATAAATGTTTATTATTCATGCTAGAATTGTATTAACCGGAAACATAATACATGTGTGAATACATAGACAAACATAGTGTCACTAGTATGCCTCTACTTGACTAGCTCATTAATCAAAGATGGTTATGTTTCCTAACCATAGACAATGAGTTGTCATTTGATTAATGGGATCACATCATTAGGAGAATGATGTGATTGACATGACCCATTCCGTTAGCCTAGCACTTGATCGTTTAGTATGTTGCTATTGCTTTCTTCATGACTTATACATGTTCCTGTAACTATGAGATTATGCAACTCCCGTTTACCGGAGGAACACTTTGGGTGCTACCAAACGTCACAACGTAACTGGGTGATTATAAAGGAGTACTACAGGTGTCTCCAAAGGTACATGTTGGGTTGGCGTATTTCGAGATTAGGTTTTGTCACTCCGATTGTCGGAGAGGTATCTCTGGGCCCTCTCGGTAATGCACATCACTATAAGCCTTGCAAGCAATGTGACTAATGAGTTAGTTGCAGGATGATGCATTATGTAACGAGTAAAGAGACTTGCCGGTAACGAGATTGAACTAGGTATTGGATACCGACGATCGAATCTCGGGCAAGTAACATACCGATGACAAAGGGAACAACGTATGTTGTTATGCGGTTTGACCGATAAAGATCTTCGTAGAATATGTAGGAGCCAATATGGGCATCCAGGTTCCGCTATTGGTTATTGACCAAGAATAGTTCTAGGTCATGTCTACATAGTTCTCGAACCCGTAGGGTCCGCACGCTTAAGGTTTCGAGGACAGTTATATTATGAGTTTATGAGTTTTAATGTACCGAAGGAGTTCGGAGTCCCGGATGAGATCGGGGACATGACGAGGAGTCTCGAAATGGTCGAGACGTAAAGATCGATATATTGGACGACTATATTCGGAGTTCGGAAAGGTTCCGAGTGATTCGGGTATTTTTCGGAGTACCGGAGAGTTACGGGAATTCGCCGGGGAGTATATGGGCCTTATTGGGCCATATGGGAATAGAGGAGAGAGGCCGAAAGGAAGGAGGCGTGCAACCCCCCTCTGGTCCGAATTGGACAAGGGGTGCGGCCCCCCTTTCCTTCCTCCTCTCCCCCTCTTTCCCCCTTCTCCTACTCCAACAAGGGAGGTGGAATCCTACTAGGACTGGGGAGTCCTAGTAGGACTCCACACTTGGCGCGCCCCCTCCTAGGGCCGGCCACCTCCCCCTTGCTCCTTTATATACGGGGGCAGGGGGGCACCCCATGACACACAAGTTGATCTACGGATCGTTCCTTAGCCGTGTGCGGTGCCCCCCTCCACCATATTCCACCTCGGTCATATCATCGCGGAGTTTGGGCGAAGCCCTGCGCCGGTAGAGCATCATCATCGTCACCACGCCGTCGAGCTGACGGAACTCATCCCCGAAGCTTTGCTGGATCGGAGCCCGGGGATCGTCATCGAGCTGAACGTGTGCTGTAACTCGGAGGTGCCGTACGTTCGGTACTTGGATCGGTCGGATCGTGAAGACGTACGACTACATCAACCGCGTTGTCATAACGCTTCCGCTTACGGTCTACGAGGGTACGTGGACAACACTCTCCCCTCTCGTTGCTATGCCATCACCATGATCTTGCGTGTGCGTAGGAATTTTTTGAAATTACTACGTTCCCCAACAGTGGCATCCGAGCCTAGGTTTTATGCGTTGATGTTATATGCACGAGTAGAACACAAGTGAGTTGTGGGCGATACAAGTCATACTGCTTACCAGCATGTCATACTTTGGTTCGGCGGTATTGTTGGATGAAGCGGCCCGGACCGACATTACGCGTACGCTTACGTGAGACTGGTTTTACCGCCGTGCTTTGCACACAGGTGACTAGTGGGTGTCAGTTTCTCCAACTTTAGTTGAACCGAGTGTGGCTACGCCCGGTCCTTGCGAAGGTTAAAACAACACTAACTTGACGAACTATCGTTGTGGTTTTGATGCGTAGGTAAGAACGGTTCTTGCTCAGCCCGTAGCAGCCACGTAAAACTTGCAACAACAAAGTAGAGTACGTCTAACTTGTTTTTGCAGGGCATGTTGTGATATGATATGGTCAAGACGTGATGAGATATAAGTTGTTGTATGAGATGATCATGTTTTGTTGAAGTTATCGGCAACTGGCAGAAGCTCTATGGTTGTCTCTTTGTTGCATAAGATGCAAGTGTGCTTTACTTTATCGCTATGCGATAGCAATAGTTGCAAGAGCAATAGTTGGCGAGACGACCATGTGACGACACATTGATATAGATCAAGATGATGAAGATCATGGTGTCGTGCCGGTGACGATAGAGATCATGACAGTACTTTGGAGATGGAGATCAAAGGCGCAAGATGATCATGGCCATATCATGTCACATATTTTGATTGCATATGATGTTTATCTGTTATACATCTTATTCTGTTTTGTTTGACGGTAGCATTATAAGATGATCTCTCACTAATTATCAAGAAGTGTTCTCCCTGAGTATGCACCGTTGCCAAAGTTCGTCGTGCCCAGACACCACGTGATGATCGGGTGTGATAAGCTCTACGTCCATCTACAACGGGTGCAAGCCAGTTTTGCACACGCGGAATACTCAGGTTAAACTTGACGAGCCTAGCATATGCAGATATGGCCTCGGAACACGGAGACCGAAAGGTCGAGCGTGAATCATATAGTAGATATGATCAACATAATGATGTTCACCATTGAAAGCTACTCCATTTCACGTGATGATCGGTTATGGTTTAGTTGATTTGGATCACGTGATCACTTAGAGGATTAGAGGGATGTCTTTCTAAGTGGGAGTTCTTAAGTAATATGATTAATTGAACTTAAATTTATCATGAACTTAGTCCTGGTAGTATTTTGCAAATTATGTTGTAGATCAATAGCTTGCGTTGTTGCTTTCATATGTTTATTTTGATATGTTCCTAGAGAAAATTGTGTTGAAAAATGTTAGTAGCAATGATGCGGATTGGATCCGTGATCTGAGGTTTATCCTCATTGCTGCGCAGAAGAATTATGTCCTTGATGCACCGCTAGGTGACAAACCTATTGCAGGAGCAGATGCAGACGTTATGAACGTTTGGCTAGCTCAATATGATGACTACTTGATAGTTTAGTGCACCATGCTTAACGGCTTAGAATCGGGACTTCAAAGACGTTTTGAACGTCATGGACCATATGAGATGTTCCAGGAGTTGAAGTTAATATTTCAAGCAAATACCCGAGTTGAGAGATATGAAGTCTCCAACAAGTTCTATGGCTAAAAGATGGAGGAGAATCGCTCAACTAGTGAGCATGTGCTCAGATTGTCTGGGTACTTCAATCGCTTGAATCAAGTGGGAGTTAATCTTCCAGATAAGATAGTGATTGACAGAATTCTCTAGTCACCATCACTAAGTTACTAGAACTTCGTGATGAACTATAGTATGCAAGGGATGACGAAAACAATTCCCAAGCTCTTCGCGATGCAAAATCGGCGAAGGTAGAAATCAAAGAAAAACATCAAAGTGTTGATGGTGGACAAGATCACTAGTTTCAAGAAAAAGGGCAAAGGGAAGAAGGGGAACTTCAAGAAGAACAGCAAGCAAGTTGCTGCTCAAGTGAAGAAGCCCAAGTCTGGACCTAAGCCTAAGACTAAGTGATTCTACTGCAAAGGGACTGGTCACTGGAAGTGGAACTACCCCAAGTATTTGGCGGATAAGAAGGATGGCAAAGTGAACATAGGTATATTTGATATACATGCTATTGATGTGTACTTTACTAGTGTTTATAGCAACCCCTTGGTATTTGATACTAGTTCAGTTGCTAAGAGTAGTAACTCGAAACGGGAGTTGCAGAATAAACAGAAACTAGTTGAGGGTGAGGTGACGATGAATGTTGGAAGTAGTTCCAAGATTGATATGATCATCATCGCACACTCCCTATACTTTCGGGATTAGTGTTGAACCTAAATAAATGTTATTTGGCGTTTGCGTTGAGCATGAATATGATTTGATCATGTTTATTGCAATACGGTTATTCATGTAAGTTAGAGAATAATTATTGTTCTGTTTACATGAATAAAACCTTCTATGGTCATACACCCAATGAAAATGGTTTGTTGGATCTCGATCGTGTGATACACATATTCATAATATTGAAACCAAAAGATGTAAAGTTAATAATGATAGTGCAACTTATTTGTGGCACTGCCGTTTAGGTCATATTGGTGTAAAGCGCATGAAGAAACTCCATAAAAGATGGATTTTCGGAATCACTTGGTTATGAATCATTTGATGCTTGCGAACCGTGCCTTTTGGGCAAGATGACTAAAACTCCGTTCTCCGGAACAATGGAACAAGCTACTGACTTATTGGAAATAATACATACCGATGTATGCGATCCAATGAGTGTTGATGCTCGTGGCAAGTATCGTTATTTTCTGACCTTCACAAGATGATTTGAGCAGATATGGGTATATCTACTTGATGAAACATAAGTCTGAAATAGTTGAAAGGTTCAAAGAATTTCAGAGTGAAGTGGAAAAATCATCGTAACAAGAAAATAAAGTTTCTGCGATCTGATCGCGGAGACAAATATTTGAGTTACGAGTTTGGTCTTCAATTAAAACAATGTGGAATAGTTTCACAGCTCACGCCACCTGGAACACCACAACGTTATGGTGTGTCCGAACGTCGTAACCGCACTTTATTGGATATGGTGCGATCTATGATGTCTCTTACCGATTTACCGCTATCGTTTTGGGGTTATGCATTAGAGACAGCTACATTCACTTTAAATTTGGCACCATCAAAATCCGTTGAGACGACGCCTTATGAACTGTGGTTTGGCAAGAAACCAAAGTTGTCGTTTCTTAAAGTTTGGAGTTGCGATGCTTATATGAAAAAGTTTCAACCTGATAAGCTCGAACCCAAATCGGAGAAGTGCGTCTTCATAGAATACCCAAAGGAAACTGTTGGGTACTCCTTCTATCACAAATCCAAAGGCAAAACATTCGTTGCTTAGAATGGATCCTTTCTAGAGAAGGAGTTTCTCTCGAAAGAAGTGAGTGGGAGGAAAATAGAACTTGATAAGGTAAGTGTACCTGCTCCCTTATTTGAAAGTAGTTCATCACAGAAATCTGTTCCTGTGACTACTACACCAATTAGTGAGGAAGTTAATGATGATGATCATGAAACTTCAGATTAAGTTACTACAGAACCTCGTAGGTCTTCCAGAGTAAGATCCGCACCAGAGTGGTACGGTAATCCTGTTCTGGAAGTCATGTTACTAGACCATGATGAACCTACGAACTATGAGGAAGCGATGATGAGCCCAGATTCCATGAAATGGCTTGAGGCCATAAAATCTGAGATATGATCCATGTATGAGAACAAAGTATGGACTTTGATTGACTTGCTCGATGATCAGCAAGCCATGTTAAATAAATGGATCTTCAAGAGGAAGACGGACACTGATAGTAGTGTTACTATCTACTAAGCTCGACTTGTTGCGAAAGGTTTTCAACAAGTTCAAGGTGTTGAATACGATGAGATTTTCTCACTCGTATCGAAGCTTAAGTCTGTCTGAATCATGTTACAATTGCCACATTTTATGAAATCTGGCAAATGGATGTCAAAATTGCATTCCTTAATGGATTTATTAAAGAAGAGTTGTATATGATGCAACCAGAAGGTTTTGTCAATCCTAAAGGTGCTAACAAATTGTGCAAGCTCCAGCGATCCATCTATGGACTGGTGCAAGCATCTCGGAGTTGGAATATATGCTTTGATGAGTTGATCAAAGCATATGGTTTTATACAGACTTTTGAAGAAGCCTGTATTTACAAGAAAGTGAGTGGGAGGTCTGTAGCATTTCTAATATTATATGTGGATGCCATATTGTTAATTGGAAATGATATGGAAATTATGGATAGCATGAAAGGATACTTGAATAAGAGTTTTTCAAAGCAAGACCTCGGTGAAGCTGCTTACACATTGAGCATCAAGATCTATATAGATAGATCAAGACGCTTGATAAGATTTTTCAATGAGTACATACCTTGATAAATTTTTGAAATAGTTCAAAATGGAACAGTCAAAGAAGGAGTTCTTGCCTGTGTTACAAGGTGTGAAGTTGAGTAAGACTCAAGACCCGACCATTGCAGAAAATAGAAAGAGAATGAAAAGTCATTCCCTATGCCTCAGTCATAGGTTCTATAAAGTATGCTATGCTGTGAACTAGACCTATTGTATACCTTGCTCTGTGTTTGGCAAAGGAATACAATTTTGATCTAATAAGTAGATCACTGGACATGGGTCAAGAATATCCTTAGTGAGGACTAAGGAGATGTTTCTCGATTATGGAGGTGATAAAAGAGCCCGTCGTAAAAGTTACAACGATGCAAGCTTTTACACCAATCCAGATGACTCTAAGTCTCAATCTGGATACATATTGAAAGTGGGAGCAATTAGCTAGAGTAGCTCCGTGCAAAGCATTGTGGACATAGAATATTTGTGAAATACATACGTCTCTGAATATGACAGACCCGTTGACTAAGCTTCTCTCACGAGCAAAACATGATCATACCTTAGTACTCTTTTGGGTGTTAATCACATAGCGATGTGAACTAGATTATTGACTCTAGTAAACCCTTTGGGTGTTAATCACATAGCGATATGAACTAGATTATTGACTCTAGTAAACCCTTTGGGTGTTGATCACATGATGATGTGAACTATGGGTATTAATCACATGCAAATGTGAATATTGGTGTTAAATCACATAGCGATGTGAACTAGATTATTGACTCTAGTGCAAGTGGGAGACTGAAGGAAATATGCCCTAGAGGCAATAATAAAGTTATTATTTATTTCCTTATTTCATGATAAATGTTTATTATTCATGCTAGAATTGTATTAACCGGAAACATAATACATGTGTGAATACATAGACAAACATAGTGTCACTAGTATGCCTCTACTTGACTAGCTCGTTTATCAAAGATGGTTATGTTTCCTAGCCATGGACAAAAGAGTTGTCATTTGATTAATGGGATCACATCATTAGGAGAATGATGTGATTGACATGACCCATTCCGTTAGCCTAGCACTTGATCGTTTAGTATGTTGCTATTGCTTTCTTCATGACTTATACATGTTCCTGTAACTATGAGATTATGCAACTCCCGTTTACCGGAGGAACACTTTGGGTGCTACCAAACGTCACAACGTAACTGGGTGATTATAAAGGAGTACTACAGGTGTCTCCGAAGGTACATGTTGAGTTGGCGTATTTCGAGATTAGGTTTTGTCACTCCGATTGTCGGAGAGGTATCTCTGGGCCCTCTCGGTAATGCACATCACTATAAGCCTTGCAAGCAATGTGACTAATGAGTTAGTTGCAGGATGATGCATTATGTAACGAGTAAAGAGACTTGCCGGTAACGAGATTGAACTAGGTATTGGATACCGACGATCGAATCTCGGGCAAGTAACATACCGATGACAAAGGGAACAACGTATGTTGTTATGCGGTTTGACCGATAAAGATCTTCGTAGAATATGTAGGAGCCAATATGGGCATCCAGGTTCCGCTATTGGTTATTGACCAAGAATAGTTCTAGGTCATGTCTACATAGTTCTCGAACCCGTAGGGTCCGCACGCTTAAGGTTTCGATGACAGTTATATTATGAGTTTATGAGTTTTGATGTACCGAAGGAGTTCGGAGTCCCGGATGAGATCGGGGACATGACGAGGAGTCTCGAAATGGTCGAGACGTAAAGATCGATATATTGGACGACTATATTCGGAGTTCGGAAAGGTTCCGAGTGATTCGGGTATTTTTCAGAGTACCGGAGAGTTACGGGAATTCGCCGGGGAGTATATGGGCCTTATTGGGCCATACGGGAATAGAGGAGAGAGGCCAAAAGGAAGGAGGCGCGCAGCCCCCCTTTGGTCCGAATTGGACAAGGGGTGCGGCCCCCCTTTCCTTCCTCCTCTCCCCCTCTTTCCCCCTTCTCCTACTCCAACAAGGGAGGTGGAATCCTACTAGGACTAGGGAGTCCTAGTAGGACTCCACACTTGGCGCGCCCCCTCCTAGGGCCGGCCACCTCCCCCCTTGCTCCTTTATATACGGGGGCAGGGGGGCACCCCATGACACACAAGTTGATCTACGGATCGTTCCTTAGCCGTGTGCGGTGCCCCCCTCCACCATATTCCACCTCGGTCATATCGTCGCGGAGTTTAGGCGAAGCCCTGCGCCGATAGAGCATCATCATCGTCACCACGCCGTCGTGCTGACGGAACTCATCCCCGAAGTTTTGCTGGATCGGAGCCCGGGGATTGTCATCGAGCTGAACGTGTGCTGAACTCGGAGGTGCCGTACGTTCGGTACTTGGATCGGTCGGATCGTGAAGACGTACGACTACATCAACCGCGTTGTCATAACGCTTCCGCTTACGGTCTACGAGGGTACGTGGACAACACTCTCCCCTCTCGTTGCTATGCCATCACCATGATCTTGCGTGTACGTAGGATTTTTTTTGAAATTACTATGTTCCCCAATGAAAATTGCAATAATGATTACCGGTCTAGTTATCAATTGCCTAGGGACAAATCCTTCTATTTGTGTTACAAAAACTTGTCTACTAAAATTAACTTAATAGTTTCTTTATCTAAACAACCTCTAACTTTATTTACGGGTTCTTTATTATCTTGCAAACCTATCCCTTTACACCTACAAAGTACTTCTAGTTTTATACTTGTTCTAAGTAAAGCAAACGTTAAGTGTGTGTAGAGTTGTATCGGTGGTCGATAGGACTTGAAGTGATTATTAATTCTACCTTTAGCTCCTCGTTGGGTTCAACACTCTTATTTATCGAAAAATCTACAATTGATCCCCTATACTTGTGGGTTCACTAGTAGAAAAGGGGGCATTTGTCCCGGTTCGTAAGGGCCTTTAGTCCCGGTTCATCAACCGGGACTAATGGGTCGTTACTAATACCTCCCCCCTTTAGTCCCCGTTCAAACACGAACCGGGACAGATGGTCCTCCACGTGGCCGGTGCGCCGAGCCCAGGCAGGGGGGCCTTTGGTCCCGGTTGGTGGCACCAACCGGGATCAAAAGGCATCCACGCGTCAGCATTCCAATGGCTGGTTTTTTGAAAGGGTTGGGGGTTTTGGAGGGTTAATTTAGGTGTTTCATATATCGTGTTAACTAGCTAATTAATAGAGAGAAGTGTCCTCTCTTCTGTCCGTGCTTGGTCGACGCTACGTACTATATACATATAGCCCTCTACATGCTAGCTAGTAAGAAAATGAACGGAACCATTGAGTACAGAAGTTCGTCATGCATACCGTGAGAAATGATCGATCGACCTCTCCATCTCCGAGAGATTGGTCGAACAACAAGTTTTCGTATTATGTATCCAACGCTACTGGCTACATACATGTACAATATGTAAGATCTCTCAATTACAGTCCCCTAGAAATTGAAATCAACTTCCACATGGTATTCTCCGGCTTTATTGATGACGTGGTCAAGAAAGAATCCCGCCAATTCCTCTTGAATTGCTTTCATGCGATCTGGTTCTAGGAGTTCATTCCGCACCTGCCACGTCTAATTTGAAGAAGAGGGTTAATTAATACATATATATGAATGAAACTCAACAGAAATGATGGTGTAATAAAATGAAATTGTGAATATTATTACTTACGCACTTCATATTGTCTTTGAGAGTAGCCCTGCTTGTTTTTCAAAGTCGCGGTGTGGATGAACTCGCACATGTAGTATCCACAGAAATCATTCCCTTGTTCCTGTCACAAGCACTTTACGAGAAATAGAGGTCAATCAAACTGATAATGAAGCATTATAAATGGCATTGATGAAAGTATAGCTATAGAATCAACGGGAGATGCGCGCAACTAGCTAGCCAGTAGTACTTACTTTCGGGTATGTATATCGCAGCTCCTTCGGCAGTCCCGGAGCTTCTATGGTGAACTGTTTCCAAACCCTGCAAGACAAAGAAAATAATAATTATTACTTGAGATATCAGGAAATGAACAAAAAGTTGCCGATATGGTGCGATAATGATCGATTGAACTTACTTGCTGAGCATTTCAGTCATGTCCGCATAGGTTTTGGGATCTTTCCGTCTCGAGTCTAAGATGGTTACTAGTCCACGCTCAAGCTTAATCTCCAGAAGAATATAGTGGTACCTGCGCACGCATGCATAACTCATCAATTACATTACTATAACCTCGCTCGAGTAATAAGGGAAACCGAATATGCACACGACAGTAACACTCACTTGCCGTTGTAAGGAAAGAGTATGGTATCTTTGTTTTGATTTTTGATCAACGATTGTAGCAAGTTGTCCTCGGCCTCTTTGACGTCCTTTTCAACCAGAAATTCATCTATGATATTTGTGTTAATGAACCCAATATCATAAATTTCTTGTTTTTTGCACTTGACGATCTTCAATCTGCATAATATATTGAGGATAATTAATTATAAATACATGCAATGAAAGAGCCGAGCTATATATAGAGACTTAATGACAGAAATAGTACTTACAGGCAGTAGCAAAAGACCGTTAATTTATCGCGGGCCTTTTGATTGAAGAACTCGAAGAACTCCTCAAATGGAACAGGCAACAGATCATTTCCAATGAGGTCATGCTCCTCTTTAATTCTCAGATACAAAGTATTCGTCCCCCCAAACTCTCTGCAGGTTTTCATGTACCAAGTATGGAATCTTCGCATCATCGTTGTTAGAGATTTTTCATCTTTGATGAGAGGCTTCCTGTACTCGTATCTGTGTTCCTCCACCTCCATGAAATCAGGAAGTGCATCGTCAGGCAGGTAATCTTGTAGATTTCCATAACCTGCCACCATCCCCGGAACATTAGCGACGATGTTGCCGGTAGACACATTGAGCGGGGGGCACGATTTGTTTGCTTGTTCGTCGAGCTGGTCAATTTTTTCCGCAGCTGCTCGTTCTCTTGCTCTTTGATGTCTGACAGTACTTCCCGACCGCTCCGCTTGGAGATATGTCTGTTCAGTAATGCGCTCATAGTTGGTTCTCGATGGAGACTTTGCCGGTTTCCTCAGGGCATCGAGAGTGCGCTTTGCTTTCACCGGATCTACCTTCTCCTCCGGAGGTGGATGTCTCTTTGCTTTCACCCCTTCAAAGAACTCCTTCACGTGGGTCCGCACGATCGTATCGTTTTCCTCCTCGGTCCTCTTGTACGGTAACTTCTCTAGAGGCTTGAGAGGTGGACCGTATCTGTATTGCCTCCCGCCTCTGGTTGTGCTGCTAGACGCCGGAGCAGACGGAGCGGCTGCGGCGTCTGTCTTCTTTCGTGCTTGCTTACGAGGCGGAGGAGAAGAACTACGACGCGCCGGAGCATCCAGGGCGGCGGCGGGTCTCTTCCGCCCTTGCTGGCGAGGCAGAGAAGGAGGAGGCTGCTGGCTGCTCGGGAGCGCCGGCGCAGGCGGAGAAGGAGGCGGAGTGCCACCACGCGCCGAAGAAGGAGGCGGAGTGCCGCCACGCGTGCCCTGATCGTCACTCGCCGGAGGAGGAGGCAGTGGAGGAGGCGGAGTGCCCTGACTCACCGGAGGAGGAGGAGGAGGAGGCGGAGGCGTCCAGTTCGGAAGGTTGATGAGCTCCTTCTGCCATAGGCATGGAGTCTTCAGATCAGAACCCAGCCTAGTCTCCCCTTCACCGGTAGGGTGGTCAAGCAGGAGGTCCTCAAATCCCTCCGTTATTTCATCCACCATCACCTTAGCATATCCTTCTGGAATCGGCTGGCAGTGATAAGTTGTGCCGGGTCCACTAGGATAAACAGAGCCAACAGCCGCCTTGACCTTCAAATTCATCCATCGCGCCATAATGTGGCAATTTTGAGACTCCGTGATATCATCCACGGGATAGCTGGCAGGGGCCGTCAAGACATGCTCCGGCTGAAGCAACTCGGTGGAAGCCACGCTGCTTCTCCGCTGAGATGGCAGGGTAGCTTCGGGGGAAGCTTTGGCAGGTCGTTTGCTGTGATCTGCTGCTTCTCGTTCCCCTTCTCGTTCCTCTAGCCCCATTACCCTTTCGTGCAGCGCCTGCAGTTGGCCCTGCTCCAGTTTCTTCCTCCTCTCATGGGTTTTGTAACCCCCTGCGTTCGGAAAACCAACCTTCCACGGAATGGAGCCTAGCGTGCCTCGTGTCCGTCCAGGGTGCTCAGGATTCCCGAGGGCCATTGTGAGCTCGTCCTTCTCCCTGTCTGGAACGAACGTCCCTCGCTGTGCTGCATCGATATAGTGCCGAAGGTTCTTGACTGGTATTTGTAGTTGCTCGTCCGTCCAATGGCACTTCCCTGATACTGGGTCCAAGGTTCCGCCAGCCCCGAAGAACCAAGTCCGGCAACGGTCTGGCCAATACATTGACTCTGGTTCGATCCCTTTTTCAAGCAGATCATGCTCAGCCTTGGACCACTTAGGCCGGGCTTTGAGGTAGCCACCTGACCCCGTGCGATGGTGAAGCATCTTCTTCGCAGCATTTTGCTTGTTTGTCGCCGACATCTTCTTACTCTTTTTCGATGTCTTGTGGGCCACAAAGGCGGGCCAGTGATCTTTGATCTTCTCATATTTACCGATGAATTCTGGTGTCTTTTTTTGTCGACAAACTTGTTCAGCTCTTTCCTCCACCTCCTGAATAGGGTTGCCATCTTCTTAAGAGCACAAGAATTGATTAATTGCTCTTTAACTGGCTTCTCCGGATCCTCCTCTGGTGGTAGGGTGAAATTTGCCTTCAGCTGAGTCCAAAGATCTTCTTTCTGCATATCATTGACATAAGACACCTCAGGGTCTTCCTCCTTAGGCTTATACCATTGTTGGATGCTGATCGTGATCTTGTCCCTAATAAGAACCCCACACTAAGCAGAAAATGCGCGCTTTGTCCGGATGGGTTCAATCGGTTCGCCGTCGGGCGCGATTTCTATGATCTCAAACTTTTCATCCGAGCTCAACTTTTTCTTCGGGCCTCGTCTCCTTACCAAAGTTGTGCTCGATCCGGAGGGCTAGAAATTATAAGGAAGAAAGACGAGAGTAATTAATATGTGTACATATACCAAAACAATGGATGCATCAATTAACTAGTCAGCACAGGCTTAACTAATATATATATACCTGGACGGACTCGGTTCGGTCACCGGAGTAGTCAGCACGGTCTCCTTCTTGTACCTCCATTATGTCATCGGAGCCATCATGAAAATAGTCCTCTTCTTGTACCGGCATTAATGGGCCGAAGCCATCATGAACATAGCCCTCTTCTTTACCCAGTCCTTCCTGACCATCGTTGTCGTTGAGAAATGACGCAACTTCATCACTTCCTTGTGCGATTATGTCCCCCAACATCGCTTCTGTTTCTTCGTCTCGGGAGTGCTCCGTTAATAGCCCGCTATATATTTGGGCTCAATATCGGACCGATGAGATTTCGGCCTGTTAACGGCCCATTTAATGGATGGGCCAATTTTCAGGATGTACATCTTTCGGCCTTTTAGCGACCCATTTAAATGTTGGGCTAATTTCCGGCCCGGTGTGTCTTTCAGCCTGTTGACGGCCCATAAATCTGATGGGCCATTTGTTGTCAGACCTGAGTTTCGGCCTTTTAGCGGCTCATTTAAGTGTTGGGCCAATTTCTGGCCCGGTGTCACTTTCAGCCTGTTGACGGCCCATAAATCAGTTGGGCCATTTGTAGTCGGACATGAGTTTTGGCCTTTTAGCGACCCATTTAAGTGTTGGGCCAATTTCCGGCCCTGTGTGCCTTTCGGCCTATTAACGAACCATAAATGAGTTGGGCCATTTGCAGTCGGACCTTAGTTTTGGCCTTTTAACGGCCCATGCCCTTCATGGTCCAATACCAGCCCGGTTTCTCTTTCGGCCTGCTAAAGGCCCACAACACAGTTGGGCCATTTACAATACGACCCGACTTTCGGCCTCTTAGCGGCCCATGGTCTTCATGGTCCAGTACAAGTCCGCTGTCTCTTTCGGCCTGGTGAAGGCCTACAGTATAGTTGGGCCATATGTAGCCCAAACTTAGTAACGGCCTATTAACGGCCCGTGAAATAAATTGGGGCCACCTGTTGCCCACTTTGATGTCGGCCTGTTAACGACCCGGTAGGTAAGAGGGCCGACCATTAACTTTCGGCCTAGTAACGGCCCATTAACTTAATGGGCCCACTAAAGTTCGTACATGTCTTTAGGCCAAGTTAGATAATTTGAGCCCATTACGATGAGCAACTATGCACAGGACCAAAACCGATCAAGCAAAGGTACGACATACAGGGAATAACGTTGCACATCCAGCATATATTACAGGAAATTACATCCACTGGGTAATCAAAGATTGATGCCAGTGCAAATAAAAGAGCAGAACCTAACCATCTACAACGTCACAATCCGCAACCTCAGCATAGATGACGCCCATAAGCATGCAGGCAAGTTCTTTTTGCTTTGCTACACTGTCTCTAAAAACATTGATCAGTTGTTGTGTCGCACGACTCTGCACCTCTGATTCATCCACCATTTCCATCATTGCTTCATCCATTAATTGGTTCGCAAACATACATTTATTCCGTTGCATTCGAGACAGAGGATACTGAACAGATTCAGATGGCGATTTTGGCAGGCTTGTATTATTGATAGTGGAGAGTGTCTCGACCACTGCATCATAACATAAATTAGGACGGGAACCAAACAGATTAATCATGAGTTATTTCCATATTACCTGGCCTAGATTTACTGGAAGAAACAATGGGGTTGCCTTGCTGTTTTCAGAGTTTGTCTTCTTATCTTCAGCAGCCTGCACAAAATTAACACACTAGCATTGCTATCATTGGCCAAGTCAGATAATAGGAAAGCAACATTGACACAACGAACGTTTGGGCAACTAGCCTACACCAAATTAACACAATATGGCACAGCTATCATCAGCCAGGTAAGGTAGCACGAAAGCAACATTGACACAATGAATGAATGGGCAACCATAGAAGCACTACAATTCAGTAATGTGCGTGATATGAGATAGTACATTCATGCAGCTCAGTATGCAAAACTACCAGGCAATTTTCCTTACAAAAATCAACATTGGTGCCTTTAACATTTTGCTACAACTAATTTTAGATCAGATAAAGGTTAGATTCACGCTGATTAACAAAATACATGTTGATGTAAAAATATAGTGATATACAACAGGTACTTACATCAGCATTGGAGCACAGAGAATTCCCGCAAGATATTTTCCTCGAATACAATCCCAATGGAGGAAGTCTTCTATCGTTTAACCTTATTTTCTAAAAGAGAGATGGGTAAGAAACATGTAGAAATTATGATCAGAATGCTATAAAATTTCATGATGCGAGGATACGCACACACTTCTTAGAATGGAGTTGACATACTTTTGCTGGACTGGAGCGGACTAGTTCTTTGGCCACTGGAATCTGCTTATTATCAGTGGGAGTTGGGTTTCTGTGTGCTGGAGCAGTATCTATGAAAAATGGAGTTGGTTTATTATCTCCTGGCGTTTGCATCTTTTGCAAAGACCTGGTTTGTAACCCTTCAGATTCTAACATAGCCATCTTCCCCTTGCATGCCTTATATAGAAGAATGGTGATTCAGTTATAAAACATGCTACAACAGAGATGGAATAGGCACTGAAGAATAGAAAGGCATGACATATTGACATGTATTCCCTCCATCTGGAAATAAATGGACGGGTCTAGGCGTATTTCAGTTCTAGATACATCCAGTTTTATCCATTTCTGCGACATTTAATCCGGATGGAGGGAGTATGATGTAAGAGCTAGGGATACGACAGGACAACATAGTAAAAAAACACTGAAAAACCCACTAAAGAACCAAAGTATTCAAACCCACTGATATGAGATAGTATACTCATGCAGCTCAGGATGCAAAACCACCAGGCAGTTTTCCTTACAAAAATCAACATTGTGGCCTTTAATCATACATTTTGCTACAACTAAATTTAGATCAGATAAATGTTGGATTCACGCCGATTAACAAAATACATGCTGATGTAAAAATATAGAGATATACAACAGGTACTGACATCTACATTGGAGCACGGAGAATTCCTGCAAGAATCTTTCCTCATAAATGATATCATTGCAGAAATTCTTGTATCTGTTAAGCTTATTTTCTAAAAGAGAGATGGGTAAGAAACATGTAGAAAATATGATCAGCATGCTATAAAATTTCATGATGCAAGGATACGCACACGCTTCTTAGAATTGAGTTGACATATTTTTGCTGGACTAGAGCAGACTAGTTCTTTGGCCACTGGAATCTGCTTATTATGAGTAGGAGTTTGGTTTCTCTATGCTGGAGCAGTATCTATAAAAACTGGAGTTGGTTTATTATCTCCGGCGTTTGGATCTTTTGCAAAGGCCTTGTTTGTAACCCTTCAGATTCTAACATAGTCGTCTTCCCCTTGCATGCCTTGTATAGAAGAATGGTGCTTTAATTATAAAACATGCGACAACAGAGAGATGGAATAGGTACTGAAGAATAGAAATTCATGACATATTGACATGTATTCCCTCCATCCGGAAAAAAATGGATGGGTCTAGGCGTATTTCAGTTCTAGATACATCCTTTTTTATCCATTTCGGCAACATGTAATCCGGACGGAGGGAGTATGGTGTAAGAGCTAGGGATACGACAGGACAACACATCAAAAAAAACACTAGTTGAATGTAAAACTATATGCTAACGGAATACGTACAGAAATAACTAAGGCAACATACACGTGTATGATTGGGAAAATAAGATGGCATTGCAACAGAGCACCAGAACAGCACTTCAATGTAAAAAAAACATGGTATGGCAGACAGATGAAGTACATACTGATGAATAACAATGCATAAGATATTCAGAAGCATGATGTCCAAATTAAGCAGATGGCATTGCGATAGAGTAGAATGACAGTACTTGAATTTGAAAACATGTTATCATGAATGGAATAGGTACTGAAAAACAGGAAGGCATGACATATTTACATGCATGATCAGCATGCTAAGCACATGGCATTGCAACAGAGTAGATACACTCCAGGACATTATATGCATGTTGTACCCATATCACAGGGCAAGTTAGAGCAAGGACCTTGTGGGGTGAAGAGGATTCATCATCTTTCTGCAAGTGTTCTGAAGAACTGCCTTTACATGTTCCATCATATTGGGTATCATTGACATCAAGTTTATTGGCCTTTACATTGCTCCGTGAGGTTCTTGTGGATATATCAGTGTGTGCAATTGTATCTGACATGCATGGAAGACAACTAGTGGTTAGATTTATGTAAATGAGTGCCTGTAGGAGACGACATAAATAGTAGGACTGGGGTTAACTAGCAGTAACAGGTCTCATAAACTAAAGGGAGAACACAGATGAAAGCTACAGAATATGTATCGTTTGTACTCGAGATTAACTAGATGGCACACAAAAGTATTAAAGAACAACATAGGTAATACTAGAAGTGGTATAATACTATAATCACCAGCCTGTGGGATATCATTGGCTGATGGATGATAACTATGGAACATCATTACCTAAAGAACAAGTATCTTAGCTGAACTATGGAACAACGTGAACTCCTAAACAAGACCCGTAAGAGATCAGCATGAATATACAGTGAAATGTGATGATCTATTTTCCGTGCTTAGATGAATAACAAAGCCATAAATGTTGCATACAAGTAAGATGAGGGTACAACCTATTTGGCTGCCATCCATAGGAGTGAGCATCATGTGCTGACTTGTCGATGGCCCTGCAGTTGTTGTGGCTGTCCATGTCGAGCACGCGCATTCGATGCAGGGAACTATTGAGTGGGGACTGTAGCTCCCTTCTGGTGTATGCTTCCCTTGTTGGAGCAGCTGCGGTGAGTCGGAAGACGGTGTGTCTGAAGATGCAGATAACACATAATGTTAAGAATGACATATCTCTTTGATTTGAAGAAATACACTAAGAGATCAACAGCAAGGTACGAGAGTGGTCACACGTCTGTTGACTGAAGACTAAATTGGGGTCACATGATTTTATTTTATTTTGGTACTGTCTGATCTACGCCGGATGGCTTGATGGCCGTCTTGTGCCTCCCGGCTGAAACTATTCGGAATCTTCCCCGAAGAGCCATCGACCAACAGTAGAGCGGCCTGCATCCGTCGTCTGTGGCCCCGGCCAAAACCCCACTCCCCGCCCCACCGCACTGCCATGGTTACACCGCCCCCGGGCCAATCCACAGAGACTCCCCGTCATCCAGATCCGGCGGCGGCAGTACCTTCAACCCATGCAACTCTAAAAGATAGCCATCTAAGCGCTGCTTCCGCGGCAAACTTGCGGCCCTGCACCCTTACGTTAGACACCAGCCAACCGGCATCCTAGGAGCTCCGCCGCCTCGAGGGGTGCTGCTTCCCATTGGGAATCGATTGGCCCAGAATAAAAATTCAGACAACTGACGCCTAAATAAAGTGATTTGAGATGAGGGTGCGACCTATCTGGCGGCATGGTGAAGTAGGCAGGTCCAGCTGCCAAGTTGGTGAGGCCGGCGCGGTTGCGGTGGCGACCGGCGGCAGGGAAAGAGCGATGTCGCGATGGTCGACGGCTACGCGGAAGCAGCTCCAGGACTCTGGACAGATCCGAAGTTGGAGCCGCTCCGGCGCCGTGAACAACGGCGAGGAAGAGTCGGCTACGGTACGGTTCACACGGCCGTCGTCGAGGCAGCACCAGCAACACGGAGTAAGAGGCACACGGCCCAGTGCACGACGACAATTGGACAGCGTCTCCGGCATTAGGGAGGAGGGCGGCTGTGAAATTGGTGTGGTGGGGGCGCCATGGAGGTGGGGCTGAGGTTTTGCG